>NW_012109752.1:124233-129988 GCF_000951045.1 Mandrillus leucophaeus | reverse complement strand
AGAGAGAGAGAGAGAATATATAAAGCTCTATGTTCTTTTTTTTTCCTTTTGAGGTGGGATCTTGCTATGTTGCACAGGCTGGTATGCAACTCCTAGACTCAAGTGATCCTGCCTCAGCTTCCCGAGTAGCTGGAATTATAGGCACGTGCTATATAAAGCCCTATTTTCCATGCCATGGTCGATCCAGGATACTCAGTGCCTCAGAGGCTTTGCACTGGCTGTTCCTCCTATGTGGAACACCCTCCTCCCTTAGGCTTCTGGGTCGCAGAGTGCCCTCTGCCTCTCTACATCCAGATGTGTAACCAGCCCTGCCTCCCTTGTCCTGGGTGGGCCTTTGTGGCTATGCCTCCACGTTCCGGCTGCTAGGAGCCCTAAGCACCTGTGAGGTGTGCACTAAACATCTGTGGAATAAATAAGCCTTGGTTTTCCTGCTCTGAATCATTATGCATTTCCCCCAAATATGAACCATCTTCCTTGGACCCTTCCTTCAAGGGCACATTCTCATTGTCGAGCCCCCTCTCCTGTCCCCCGATCCCTTCACTGCCTCTCTGAGCTGAGAACATCCTGTGCTTTCTGTCCCCCTTGATAAACATCCCTTTCCTTATTGAACTGACCCCACCTGTAACTGAGCCCCCATTCCTCTTCTGAGCCCCCAAACCCTCATGGAGCTCAGCTCCCTGACCCCCTTGTCCCTGACTGCAGCCCCTGGTCTCTCCCCCTAACCAAGGCCAGCCTCAGCGTCTGAGCCCTATGTCTTGATGCTCCCATTTCCTCATGTCCTTGGGTCTCTACTCCATCAATGTCCCCTGCCTCTGAGTCTTGTAATCACATTCCCCACCCCTAGCCGTGCTCTCCCCTTCTCTGTATGTGATCTCTGATTTTCTCTGTTGCCTTCCTGGCTTTATCTCCACTCCTTCCCTTCCACTCACTCCGAAGCCCACTGTGGTTTGGCTCTCATCTCCACCTCTCCACCAAAACTGCCCTTCTCAAAGTCACCTAATCAATGACCACTGAGAGTCAAGTCTTGTAGATTTGCTTCAGAGCTCACTGGCCTTGCTTCCTCCCAGCCCTGGTCCCTGAATATCTCTCCCTTTTCAACCTGATTCCTGGCACCTCTGTCTCTCAGTCTCCTCCCAGCTCTCCAAGGATCCTTCTCCACTTCTTTCCCGAGCCCCTCTTCCTCTTGCGTAGCTGTTAAATGCAGGTGTTGCCTGAGGCACCACCCAGGCTCTTCTGCTCCCACAGATCTAACTATCAGCTTCTTTTTTTTGAGTCAGGGTCTTGCCCTGTCATCCAGGCTGGAGTGTGGTGGCTCAATCATAGCTCACTGCAGCCTCAAATTTCTGGACTCAATCAATCCTCCAGCCTCAGCCTCCCAAAGTGCTAGGATTACGGGTATGAGCCCCCATGCCAGCCAACAGCCAACTTCTTCAAAGAAGTTGAAGTTCCTGACCTTCCTTTCACTGCTGAACCACTGCCTCCTGCTGTCCACCCCACCACCCCACTGAGACTGCATTTACCAGGGCTGCCACCACCCGGTTGGGCTCACATGACATCTCAGAAGCAACTGTCTTATTGATGCCTCCCTCTTCTGAGTGCACTCTTCTCTCGGCTCCCACGATGCAATATACTTCCCAGTGTCCCCTGCCCGTCTGTTGGCTCCTCCTCTGCCTCTTAGTGTACTAAAGACTTATCTGTCCTTCTCTTCAATGTCCAGTTCCTCTACTCACTCCCCAGACCCACTCTTCTTGCCATCTCATGGACTGGCATGCCTTTGATGACTGTTCGATGTTAAGAACTCCACCTCTCTTTAGCCAAGCATGGTGGCATGTGACTGTAGTCGTAGCTACTTGGGAGGCTGAAGCAGGAGAACCACTTGAGCCCAGGAGTTTGAGGCTTCAATGAGCTATGTTTGTGACACTGCAATCCAGCCTGGGCAACAGAGTGAGATTTCATCTCTTAGAAAAAGAAAAAAACTCTTAAAAAAAAAAAAAAGAAAGAAAGAAAGAAAGAAAAAAGAAAAAAATAACTCCGCGTCTCAATCTCCAGCCAAAATAGTTCTCTTGAGTTCCAGACCCACGTGTTCAATTGCCTAACAGACATCATTCCCTGGATGTTCCACAGGAACCGCAAACTCAACTTGTCTAATACTTAGCTACTCATCATTTTCCCACCCAAACCCCCTCCTCCTCCTGTGGTTCCTCTCCCGGGGAAGGGCTGTTATACAAGCCCAGCATCTCAAGGTCACCTTGCCCCTGCCCCTCACCCCCTCTTGTTGAATGCTTCGCCCTGTCTTGTTGACCCTGCCTGACCATCTCACGTGTGTCTACTCCCTCCCCTCTCCTTGGCTCAGCCCAGCTCTCCTGGACTGGAGTTCTAGCCTGGGAGTCTTCCTGTCTCCACTCTTGCCCTCGGACAATCCATTCTCGACTCTACCGAGTGATCTTTCTAAAATGGAATCCTGACTGTGTTTCCTGTTGTAAACCTCCCACTGATTCCTTCTGACCTTCAGGATAGGGTGTGAACTCCTTAATCCAGGCTCAGGATTCTTCCTCATCCAGCCCCTGCTTCCTTCTCCAGCTTCCTGCCTCATCGCTCGCTCCACATTCCCGCCATGCTGACCTGATTCCAGATTTCCTTCCCCGGGTATGCCACACTTTCTCTGCGGTGCCATTGATGGCGCTGAAGAAAAATGCACACAGGGACTTGTTGCTAGTGGAATGGAAGGTGGGCAGCAGATCTGAAAGGGCGCCTTTTGCAAACCTGTTCTTAGCACGGGTGATAATGAAGGAAGAAATGAGTATGGCAGCATCGCTGGAGAGGGCTGCAAATGGGACGCCGGGATAACTGCCGTTACTGAAACTAAGGCAGAAACCTAGAAGGCGCATTCACGTCAACAATGAATTAAATCAAAACAGTGCATCGTAGACAATTTAATATCTTTGAAGTGGAAGTGGTGCCTAAAATAGATAATGACTCGTAAATTTGTAACACAACTGAATAAAGGCCCAGAGTAGAAAAATAATCCGAAGTGCTCCCTCATAACTTCAATGTCGCATTTGGAGTATTTTTGCTCATACAATGATTCTACCAACAAGAATGATCGTAATTTTTATTTTTATCTTATATTATTATTATTTTGAGACAGAGTCTTGCTCATCGCCTAGACTGGAGTGCAGAGGTAATCTTGGCTCACTGCAGCCTCTGCCTCCCGGGTTCAAGTGATTCTTATGCCTCAGCCTCCTGAGTAGCTGGGATTACAAGTGTGTGCCACCACGGTCAGCTAATGTTTGTATTTTTAGTAGAGACGGGGTTTCACCATATTGACCAGGCTGATCTCGAACTCCTGGCCTCAGCTTCTCAAACTGCTGGGATTACAGGTGTGAGCTACCTTGGCCAGTCTATTATTATTTTTTGTAATAGAGACGGGGTCTCCCTATGTTGCCCAGGCTGGTCTTGAACTCCTGGGCTGCAGCGATCTGCCCACCTCAGCCTCCCAAAGTGCTGGGATTACAGGCATGAGCCACCACGCCTGGCCCATAAATTCCATTTTCCAAAAATATATAGTTTCCGTGCCACCTCATATTGTCCTACCCTGGGCTCCCTAAACTTCGTTCCTCTGCCTGAAACACATACTGGCCGAGAAATTTTGTTCAAGTAATTTACCTTTCCATTCCTTCATCTATAAAAATGTGCATAATAGGTCAAGTGGGGTGACTCACGCCCATAATCTCAGCACTTTGGGAGGTCCAGGCAGGTGGATCACCTGAGGTTGAGAGTTCAAGACCAATCTGACCAACATGGTGAAACCCCATTTCTAATAAAAATACAAAAAATTAACCAGGCATGGTGGCAGGTGCCTGTAATCCCAGCTACTCAGGAGTCTGAGGCAGGAGAATCGCTTGAACCTGGGAGGCGGAGATTGTGCCGCTGCACTCCAGCCTGGGTGACACAGTGAGACTCTGTCTCAAAAAAAAAAAAAAGATAATAAATTTAAAAAATAATAACAATAGTACCTACCTCATGGGTTGTTGTAAGTTAATACTTGTCAAGCACTGAGAACATTGCTGCCACAGAGTAAGTGATCAACATTTAGTAACACACTGCCGCCACTGTGGTTATTGCTGTGTTGTTGTGATGATTTGGTGTTTGTTATCATCTTCCTTCCTTCGGTTGCTCTCCTTCCTAACTCCTCCATGTTCTCCTGTTCTGAAACCAGGAGTGATTCCTGCAGCATAGACTCACCCCAGCAGCTGTCCAGAGTGGACATCCTCATCTCCCCTTCTCAGGGAAGCACATGACATTCAGTATTTTGCCCAGCTTCCCAGACTGGGAATCTGGCTTTGGGTCCTGATGACTCTGAAGCCGGGGCTCTGGGTCCACTACCCTGTACCATCTCCCACCATCTCTATTCTGATTTTCCCAGCTCTCTGCCTTATGCCTGTATCTGCAGCTCCTCACTGCCTGGCTCTTGTTTTGTTTTGTTTTGTTTTGTTTTGTTTTGTTTTGTTTTGTGACAGAGTCTTGCTCTGTCACCCAGGCTGGAGTGCAGTGGCATGATCTCAGCTCACTGCAGCCTGTACCTCCCAGGTTCAAGTGATTCTCCTGCCTCAGCCTCCTGAGTAGCTGGGATTACAGGCGCCCACCATCACATCCAGCTAATTTTGTGTATTTTTAGTAGAGATGGGGTTTTGCCATGTTGGCCAGGCTGGTCTTGAACTCCTGATCTCAGGTGATCCACCCACCTCAGCCTCCCAAAGTGCTGGGATTCTAGGCGTGAGCTACTGCACCCGGCCGCTGCCTGGCTCTTGTTGCCCTTCTTGATCAAGTTCAAGTTCCTTAGCATGATATAAAGACAGGATACCTTACCTTTCACCACTCCACTCCCATTCCCATCTCCACCCCATGTAACTACTTTCCTTCCTCTCCTTCCCTTTCAACTTACTTCTCTTGCCATGGGCTTCTTTTCATGTCTGGCCCCACGGCTCACCCACACCCCAGGCCAAACATCTGGGAATCACCCCAGGCTGCTCCCCACGCCTCTTTCCTCTCTGCCTATTAGCTACGATGTCCTACGGGTTGCATTTCCCAAGCATCTCTCAAATCTGTCTTTTTTCCCTCTATCCCTGTGGAACAGAATTTTAAGACGTTCTCACTTTTCTCACCTGGATGATCTAGTCAGCTTCCTCCCAAACAGTTCTTCCATCTCTGGTCTCCACCCTGGCTCCCAGAGACAATTTCCCAACATGTAAATTGGACCAGGTCTCATCCCTGCTTAACATGTTCTAATGGCTCCCTGATGTCTAAACAGTCTGAGAAGGTCCCAAAACAAGTGTTCTGTGGCCAACATGCTTGGGAAATGCAGTTCACTCTGTGCCCCGCTCAGAGAGTCACTGCACACGGGAGAGTGATAAAGCTTCCATTAGGCCTGCAGTAAAGAAATCTGTTTAGATTTGTTTGACCCACTGGTTTCTGGTCTTACCTGACACAGTAGCCTTTCTCCACATTTTCCTATTCACGGTTGGGGGCATCAAGTTGTAAGGAGTACTTTTTGGGAAATGCCATCTGGCAGGATCAAGTTGAAGTTCCTTAGTGTGATACAAAGATAGAAAACCTTACCTTTCACCACTCACCTCCTATTCCCATCTCCACCCTAAGTTATCTGCAATTCCGCCTTTCCCTAGTTTTACACCTTTGTGGTCCTGCTCCCTGAGTGCCCTTAATTCTGCTTCCTAAAGGACACATCTGTACAAAT
>NW_012109752.1:92199-123473 GCF_000951045.1 Mandrillus leucophaeus | reverse complement strand
CATTATAGGATGATTAGCAGCATCCCTGGTCTCTACCCAACTGATGCCAGTAACAACCCCTTTCCCCAGGTGTGATCATCAAAAAGGTTTCCAGGCATTGCCAAATGTTCCCTAGGGAGCAAAATCATTCGTGGTTGAGACCCCTGTTCTAGACATAGGTTATTCCAGTTGTCTTTGTGTTTCTGGGTAGGTGTTCCTTTTCTGTTTCACTCTTTATCCCTCTTGCCCTTAAAACTTTCTCGGATATTTAAAAAACACTCCTTCTATACCTAAGGCTGACTGTTTTGTGCTCTGGGGAGAGTGGAGAAATTCCAGGAAGGGTGCAGCTTGGGTTGCTTCTCTGGGGATGGTGGAGCCGGCCTAGAGAGTGAGCTCATGTCGTGCCTGGAGCTAGGGAGGCACATGGGTCAGCATCTGTTGCTAGCTCTCTGGAGAAAAGCTACTGGGAAGGTGTATAAAGCAGCCTTGTAGACAGCTGCCTGCCTGGCCTGTGCTTTCGGAGAAGCATATTCCTTCTGTGGAAGGAAACGCCGATCTATTCACTTCCCATCCTTGTCAGAATCTGGATAGGTGAGGTTCTCTCCACAGCTACCTTCTCATCCCTGCTCCACCTTTGCAGTCAGTGCCGAGGGGAGCCAGGCCTGTGCCAAAGGCTGTGAGCTCTGCTCTGAAGTCAACGGCTGCCTCAAGTGCTCGCCCAAGCTGTTCATCCTGCTGGAGAGGAACGACATCCGCCAGGTGGGCGTCTGCTTGCCGTCCTGCCCACCTGGATACTTTGACGCCCGCAACCCCGACATGAACAAGTGCATCAGTGAGTGTGGGCAGGGCTGTCGGGGGCAGGGGGCACTAGAAGCTCTGGACTGGGGGAGAGTGCTTTGAACCACTGGTGGCTGGTGAGAGGAGCAGAGGGGGCTCTGAGGAGAGGAGATGAGGCGCCGATTCAAGTATCCAGCCGCACACTTCCACCTTGGTGTGTAAATACTGGAACCCTGTCTCCTCCCTTCGCACCTGCCCCTACCTGTATTCCCACAGGTTACCCTCCATGTCCCAACCTGCCACCCAAGCCACAGCCCTGAGTGCCAACCTCTCCCACCCCATCCATCCAATCATCAGAGCCTGTCTGTCATCTCTTGTCTGTCCTCACTGCCACTGTCCTCCCCAGGCTCCCAGCACCTTGCTCCTGGATCATTGCAATAGCCTGTTCATCTGTCCTCCAGCCTTCATCTGGTTCCCTGAAACCCACCTTCTGCACTGCAGCCAGAAAGACGCTTCTGAGACACACACCCTACCCCATCACACTTCTGGGATACACAACCTATCTCATCACACTTCTGAGACACAGAACCTATTCCTATCCCATCACATTTCTGAGACATACAACCCATCCCATCACACTTCTGCTTAAAAACCATTGTTAGCTCCACATGGGCTGCAGGGGAATCCAAGCTCAGGCAGCCTGCTCTTCCACTCTCTTTGCTCCCTGGTCTTCTGGCTCCTCATTTCCACACCAGCTACACCTCCACGTGCTCCAAGGCACACGCTGCCATATCTCCATCCCTTCTCTGTAGCTGCAGCTGCGGTGTGCTGGGGGACACGTGTGAACACACTCAGGGAGACAATGCCAGTGCCCCCACCACCTGTTCCGTGCCTTGCCATTTAGAATGCATTTGCAGGTCTCATATCAGTTGAGCCTCACAACAACACTGGCAGGGGGACAGGACACAACTGATGGTACCCTTTTCAGGGCTGACAACATTGAGGCCCGGAAGGTAAATGACTGGTCCAAGACTAGACTGGGTTCTGAGCTCAACTCTGCTACTTCTTCATTGTGTGACCTTGAGCACGTCTCCACCTCTCAATGCCTCATCTTTAAGAGTTCTTACCCCCTAGGGTTGTTGTGAGACACGCAGGTAAAGCCCTTAGTGTCTGGCACTCAACAAATGGTAGCTGCTATTGTCCTTATTTTTGTTCTTATTTGACTGGCAACCAAACCCAGGAATCAGAGCACCAGGGAGGGAAGGAAGAAGGGAAGGAGAGAGGTGAGGCTGAGATAAGCCTGGAGGATGGTGGGAGTTTGTGAGGATGGAGGTGGGACCCTGGGAGCTACCCTCTTGGTCCTCAGGGTCCTTGGGGTGGGGAGCTCCTGGCTACACCAGCTCCTAGGAAACTGGCAGCGTGGGCTTCAGGTGCCAGAGCCTGGGAGGAAGTCAGCCCCGCCTGCACTCTGGGAAGGAGAGATTGTGAAAGACCCTGCCTGCTTTCAGCCAAGCCCTGGAGGACCCACCCTGCTCCCATTCCCCCAGAGGAGAGAACTGGCAGCAGGGAATCAGGGAGGGACCCAGGAGTCCTACCAAGGCGGTTCCTGGAACTCAGCCTTGCAGAGGGAGAGGAATTTGCCATAGGATGGCTTCCCCCTCCTCCGTGCTGATTCTTTCTGCCCCAGGCAGGAAGAGAACCACAGTTTGGGGTATTGTAGATGCCCAGCAATGAGGGAAGAGGAGATCACACAGCCACTCTCTGGGGGGCCATTCTGCCCCTCAGTTCAACTCTGTTTAGGGTGGCCCTGCAGATGCTGTGAGATGCTGAAACACTCCTGTCCCACCCCCACCAAGCCCAGAGGGCCCCACCCTCCTCCTCTGAAACTGCTCTCTTGAGCCTCACCTTGGGTTCCAGGGGCTGAGACTGGCTTCATGTTCGAGTTGGCTGACGGTGGCTAGAGTCCCAGCCAGCCCTCAGGAGCAGCCGCTTCACCTTCTTCTTCCCTGGCCTGCCACTGCCCTTCCTTTCCTTTTCCTCCTGAGATTCCTCTGCAGTAACTGCAGCTCTAGGCCAGGGTCCTGCCCTCCATGTAGGTGGATGTGGACAGAAGGGAGGGTGTTGGGGCTGGGAATGAGGGAAAATGTTCCTTCTAGGTTGGGCCAGAAGCCCCCAATTTGTCCTCTCCTCAGAATGCAAGATCGAGCACTGTGAGGCCTGCTTCAGCCACAACTTCTGCACTAAGTGTAAGGAGGGATTGTACCTGCACAAGGGCCGCTGCTATCCAGCCTGTCCCGAGGGCTCCTCAGCTGCCAATGGCACCATGGAGTGCAGTAGTCCTGGTAAGCCATGGCAGGCACTGTGGGCAGAGGGTCCAGGACCCTAGGAGGAGGGGCTGGGTAAGGGTCTGGCCAGAGAGTGGGTGGGCTTGGGTACTGTGCAGGGAGAGCTTACCCTACCACTCTTTTCTGGGTCTCTTCTGCCCTCTGGACTAAAGATACCTGCAGCCTGAGGTCCAGGCAGAAGGCAGGTGGGAGATGCTCCCCTGGGCTATTCCGGACCAGGGGAGGAGATTTGATCCCCTCCTCCTTGTCCTACTCTCCCTTCCCTTCTCTTCCTGCCAGCGCAATGTGAAATGAGCGAATGGTCACCATGGGGGCCCTGCTCCAAGAAGAAGAAGCTCTGTGGTTTCCGGAGGGGCTCCGAGGAGCGGACACGCAGGGTTCTCAATGCCCCTGGAGGGGACCATGCTGCCTGCTCTGACACCAAGGAGACCCGGAGGTGCACAGTGAGGAGGGTGCCATGTCCTGAGGGTGAGCTGCAGCCTCTGCTCCCTTGGGGTCAGCGCTCAGGCACCAGCCATGGCAGGTCCCACCATCTCTGCTTCCTGCCCATGGTTCAGGAGAAAGCTTCAGGGCAAGGCCAGATGGGGCACCCACAACTCAAGACCTCATGCTGTCCAATCCAGATGCCATGTCCTGGCAGAGAACAGGGCCCCGGAACTCTGCATGGTGGAAGCTGGAAGCTTCTGTGGTCAATATCCTTCCAGTTTCCCCATTTCTTCTGAGCTAGTGGATGTTCATACTAGAAGGCCCCTCAGAGGCCGGATGGGTGGGCGAAAGAGGCACTAAGACCCAGAGAGCTGTAGTGATTCCACCAAAGTCACACAGCCTGCAGTTGGCAAGGAGGTGGCTGCTGCTCTTGCCTGACCCCAGAGGTGGCTGGTGTCGGGGAGGGAATGGGGGCAGTCCTGCCTGTTCTGAGGGTTGCACTGAATACCTGGTAAGTGCTCTTGGTCCATTGGGATCCAAGATCTGAGGAACCCATGAGGAAGAAGATGATGTCTTGTGTGCCTTGAGGGTTGGGGAGTGAAAGGGCTCTTGGGCTGCCTCTCAGTGCTCATGCCTCAGGGTCCTCTGAAGTGGCTGCTGTCAGAGGAGGTCACCATGACCCAACTACCTACAGGCAGCATCTCCAGCCTCCTCCCTGCCTCCCCTTCCGGCTTCCTCACACTCCCCTCCTAGGGCCTGTGGCCATGCCCAGGGGCTCCCTGCACATCCTTTGTTGATTCTTCCTGCTGTCTGGTTGTTTCAGGGCAGAAGAGGAGGAAGGGAGGCCAGGGCCGGCGGGAGAATGCCAACAGGAACCTGGCCAGGAAGGAGAGCAAGGAGGCGGGCACTGGCTCTCGAAGACGCAAGGGGCAGCAGCAGCAGCAGCAAGGGACGGTGGGGCCGCTCACATCTGCAGGGCCCGCCTAGGGACACTGTCCAGCCCCCAGGCCCATGCAGAAAGAGTTCAGTGCTGCTCTGTGTGATTAAAGCTTTCCTGAACTGGAACATCGGGGGCAAAGCATACACACACGCTCCAATCCATCCATGCATACATAGACACAAGACACACACACTCAAACCCCTATCCACATATACAACCACACATACTTGCACACATGTGTGTGCATGTATACACACACACACAGATACCACACACACACACACACACACCCCCCCCTGAGGCCACCAGAAGACACTTCCATCCCTCGGGTCCCGCAGTACACTCTTGGCTTCCGGAGCTCGCCGTGGCCGTGTCAGAGACAACACTTTCCAGCATCTGAGACCAAACTGCAGAGGGAAGCCTTCTGGAGAAGCTGCTGGGATTGGACTAGCTAGTGTGGCAGATGGGAGCCAAGCTTGAGGACTGCTGGTGACCTGGGGAGAAGCCTTCTTCCCATCCCGTTCAGCACTCCCAGCTGTGTGACTTTATCGTTGGAGAGTGTTGTTACTCTTCCATGATACGTATCAGGGCTAACCTGACTCTGAAAACTGCCTTAAAGGTTTATTTCAAATTAAAACAAAAAAAATCAACGACAGCAGTAGACACAGGCACCACATTCCTTTGCAGGGTGTGAGGGTTTGGCAAGGTATGCGTGGGAGCAAGAAGAGGCAGGGAATTTCAAGAGACCCCAAATAGCCTGCTCAGCAGAGGATTGTGCAGAGAAGGAAGAAAATGTAGGGGCTGCTCTGAGGGTGGTAAACAGGCAGTCTATATCCTTGTTACTCAGAGCATGGACCGGCAGCAGTGTCGTCACAGGGCAGCTTGTTAGGAATGAGAATCTCAGGTCTCATTCCAGACCTGGTGAGCCAGAGTCTGAATTTCAGCAAGATTCCTGATGATTGGCGTGTTATATAAATGTGAGAAGTGCTGCTCTAATTCTCCTTAAAGGATGGGAGAAAGGGCCCCGGCCATGTTGCAGCAGGAAGGGATTCTGGTCATCTATAAAGGAGGACTTTCCATCTGGGAGAGGCAGAATCTATATACGGAAGGGCTAGTGGCACTGCCGGGGGAAGGGAGTGCATAGGCTTCCAGTGATGGTTGGGGACAGTCCTGCCCAAAGGCAGGGCAGTGGATGGAATAACTCCTTGTGGCATTCTGAAGTGTGTGCCAGGCTCTGGACCAGGTGCTAGGTTTCCAGGGAGGAGCCAAACACAGGTCTTGCTCTTGTGGAGCTTAGAGGTTGGTGGGGAAGAAGATAGGCATGCATCGAGGAATCGTACAAACACATATGTAACTACAAAAGGATGGTGCCAAGGGCAGGCGACCACTGGCATCTGTGCATAGCTATGAAAGTTAATAAAACAGAATAAAAATAAAATACTTTCTCTCAGGGAGGTGTCTCAGAGGATGTGATATTTGAGCCTAACTCTGAAGGATGGGTAGAAGGATTTAAGACAGATTGCTGCTGTCCAGTAGAAATATGTGAGGCACATATTTAATTTAACATTTTTGGGCCAGGCGCGGTGGCTCATATCTGTAACCCCAGCACTTTGGGAGGCTGAGGCGGGTGGATCACGAGGTCAGGAGTTCAAGACCAGCCTGACCAACATGGTGACATCCCATCTCTAGTAATAACACAAAAATTAGCCTGGTGTGGTGGTGTGCATCTGTAATCCCAGCTACTCGGAGACTGAGGCAGGAGAGTCGCTTGAACACGGGAGGTGGAGGTTGCAGTGAGCCGAGATCGCGCCACTGCACTCCAGCCTGGGCAATAGAGCTAGACTGCCTCAAAAAAAAAAAAAAAAAAAATGGCCAGGCAGGGTGGCTTACGCCTGTAATCCCAACACTTTGGGAGGCAAAGATAGGAGGATCACTTGAGCCCAGGAGTTTGAGACCAGCTTGGTGTGCAAAAAAAAATTAAGTAATAAAAAAAGAAAATATTTCTGTAGTAGCCACAGTATAAAAAGGAAAAAGAGGTGAAATTAATTTTAATTACATCTGTTATTTAACTATATATATGCAAAGTATTATCTTTTTTTTTCTTCATAGAGATGAGGTCTCACTATGCTGCCCAATCTGGTCTTGAACTCCTGGGCTAAAGCGATCGTCTTGCCTCGGCTTCCCAAAGCGCTGGGATTATAGGCATGAGCCACTGCACCTGGCCCCAAAGTATTATCTTTTTAACATGCAATCAAGGTAAAAAAAATTATTAGTGAGATCTTTTACATTTTTAAAACCAAGTGTTCAATATTCCATGTGTATTTTTACACTCACAGCATATCTTAATTTGGATGCTAAATTTTCACCGGAAATACCTGATCTGTAATTACGCTGCATAAAAACTAAAGTTGAAAAAGAAGATACACATACCCAAGTTGTTTTGAGAACACTTAGCAGTTTTTCTGTAACTGAATGATGTATGTTTTTAAATTTTAAATTTAGGCAATTAAAATTAAATAACATTAGCAATTCAGTTCTTCAGTTGCACTAGCCATATTTTAAGTGCTCGATAACCACATGTGGCCAGTGGCTACCATGTTGGACGGCACAGTTCTACAGACACAGCATATGCAATTGTCCTGTAGCAGAAAGTAGTTTGGCCAAGGAACTGAAAGAAAGCCAGTATAGCTGGAAGGTCTCGAGGGCAAATGAGTTCAGAAGATTCTAGAAAGATTGCCTGGAGTTGGTCCTTTATTCTCAGAGCTAAAGGAGGCTGCTGAAGGGTTTTAAGCAGTAGGCCAAAACAAGTAGATTTGCATTTTGCAAAGATCACTTTGTCTGTAGCTTGAAAGACAGATTAGGGAGAGGTTGGTTAGGAGACTGTTGCTGTCATCTAGGTGAGAGATGTTGGAGATTTGAACTGGGGTGGAGGCAGTGGAAATGGAGAGAAGTGAGCAAAATCAAAAGGTATTTGGGACATAAAGTTGACAGAGTTTGGTGATGCATTGGATGTGGAAGAGGGGAGAGACGGGGAGGGAGTTATCAAGGACGAAATCTCTGTTTCTGACTCAAACACCCAGACAGATGACAGTGCTGTGTTCTGAGATGGGAAACCTGCGAGGAAGACCAGTTTGGGAGAAGAAGGAAGAATATAAATCTGGTTTCGACCACGTTGAGTTTGTAGTACCTCTGAGACATCCTGGTAAAGATGGTGAGCAGACATTGCTTAGACATAAACACAGGTTTAGTTGTACAGGCAGAGTTCAGGCTGGAATGTAAACTGGTGTATGGAAGGCAGTCGAGGCTGTGGATTTGGAAGAGGTCAACTGAAAAGACAGCACTGGGTGAAGAGAGGAGTCTGGACCCATCTCTAATATAAAGACCCTCTAAATATAAAGATCAGATCACCAAGAGTGAGTTAAAGGAGAAGCAGGCAAGAGGAAATCCAGGGGAATATCAGGCCCCAGAAGCTAGCAAGAAGGAGGGAGAGATCAAGCAAAAGAGGACTGGAAAGTGACTGTTGGACTCAGCAACATGTGTGCCAACAGAAGCTTAGCAGCAGTGTTTGGGGAGGGTGATGGAAGCAGACAATTCCTTAGCTGTGAAAAAGAGGAAGAGAAATACGACAGGAGCTAGAAAGAAATGAGAGTCAAGAGAGACCTTTTTTCGTTCAATGGGAAAGACTTGATGGTGTTTAAAACCTTCTGGGAGGGCTGCACTTAAGAGAAAGCAGTTGAGTACACAGGCAAGAGAAGGGGAAATCAGTAGTGAAAGGTTCCATTGGGAGGGATTGCTCTGCAGGAGCAAGGAGAGAGTGATGCAGGTGTGGGAAGGCTGGGAGGTGAGGAAAGTGGGGGATTTCATGTCTGTGCATCTGCAGGTCTTGTCCCTTCTACACCTGTGATCTTCACTGCCAGTCACAAACTGTCCACAGCCAACCCCAGCCCCTCTTCCCTCACTCTTTACCTTGTCTCCTCTCCTTGACCCTGGCTGTGTCTTTGCAAGTCTCTCTGTGTCATCCATCTTCCATCTCTGTGTTCTGTCTTTGCCCCTCTCTGCGTCTCTAACTCTGTCTTCTCAGTCCCTCTTTTTGTCACCCTGATCTTCTCTGTTCCCACTTCAGTCTCTGACTCTATTTTTGTGCACCATTGATTCTCTTTGTCCTTCTGTTTCTCACTTTGGGGCATCAATCCTCAGTCCCAGTATGTCTTGGCTGTCTTTGGCTCTGATGTGTCCCTGACCCTTAGGCTCTTGCTACCCAAAGTGTGGTCATGGACCAGCGACCTTGGCCTAAAGAATCTGAATCTGCCTTGTAGGAAGATCCCTTAGGAAATTTGTGCAGATATTTAACAATTTGAGAAGCATTGTCATAAGCTTTCCTCTACACCAACATCAAAGCAGAAATTCAGAATCTTAGCAACATCAAAGAATGAGCTGAATCCTCCAGTATCTCCTGCCATCAACTCTGTGATGCTCTGAGCCATCCCGCTTCTCTACATCACATCTTTGAGCCACCTAAAGCTGCTCTTGAAGTCCTAGGCAGCTAAGACAAGGTACATAGTATGCGTTTCAGGAAGTCCTGAATCCACTGATGTACACCCCACACTTGAGCTTCTACATCTGCAGAATTACTGGCAAGATCACCTGATACTGATACACTGGGTGCTTTCAGATGCGATCCCAGTACTTTCCAAAAAAACAATTAGCCCCACCTGGACCTACTCGTATCTGTCTCACCCTGTCCTGTTTTGAGCTGGAGAGGGATGTGTGTTTCAAAACCTGCTCACAACCTGAGAAGCAGCCCACCTGAGGCAGAGACCATAAGGGCTGAGAATAGCCCAGAGTTGGTCCAGACATCACACCCTGTGCTTTTTAGGATGAGTGAGTGCTGGAGAGAGGGAATCTATGTCAAGATGTAGAGCTGCCTAACCCTATTTCCAGGTTTAGGCAACAACAGCACATGATTGTATGTGGTTGTTACGTGCCCACATTGTTATTTGGAAAATGTTAGCTTTTTCCTCTACAGGGCCACAGATTTGCCCAGACTAACACATTTCTGGCCACCGTATGCAGTTCCAGCTCTGGTATGTTTCAGATCAAATCTCCAGAGTGTAGATTTGTTTTCCATTTCAATATTTTGGGTGATGGGGTTGTGTTTTCTGGATTTGTTTACTTAAGTGGGGATTTTTTTTTCTTTCTGGTTTGTTTGGTTTGGTGTAGGAGGACTGAGAGGGAATTTAGGGAAAGGGTCAGCTTCTTGGGCTCTATTACAAGTCCCTGATGCAGGGCCAGCAACCCAGGTGCTGGCTTTTTGTATCTCACTCCTCCAGCTGTGGTCCAGACAAGATTTAAATGGGCAACAGGTGGAAACTCAAGTGAACAGTGATAAGGTAGGAGGAAAACAATCAGAGAGAACAGGTTTCATTTTTAAGGACTAAATGGATTCATTGCAAAAGGGCTGGAATACTGTCTAGTACTGCCAGTAAAAGTGAGCCAGAACAAAAGCCTAGTTATAGGGGAGTAGAGAAGATCTGAAGATTCGGTGCCTCAGGGGTTGCTGAGACGTGAGCATACCAGGGTTGGGTGCACCTGCTTTGGTGTGGCACACCTCCTGGCTCTCCCAAGAGAAAGCCACCACACGGGGAACAATAAACAGGTTTTGGCTGGAGGCTTGGTTGAAGCTCCTTTAGCATCAAGAATGTGAGGCCAGGCGTGGTGGCTCATGCCTCTAATCCCAGTACTTTGGGAGGCTGAGGCAGGAGGACAGCTTGAGGCCAGGAGTTCAAGACCAGTCTGGGCAACATCCTGAGACCTTGTCCCTACCAAAAAGAGAGAGAGAGACCTGCACTAAGTAGACCCTTGGGTGAGCTAGCATGAATGGGGACAGAGGGAGAGTTAGTAAATCTGGGCCCCTTCCTTTCTCTGTCACCGCTAGCCTACCAGGTTCTTGGTGACAAGAGACCCAGGCCAGTG
Organism: Mandrillus leucophaeus; assembly: GCF_000951045.1. Lineage (NCBI taxonomy): Eukaryota > Metazoa > Chordata > Mammalia > Primates > Cercopithecidae > Mandrillus > Mandrillus leucophaeus. Next base: position 113,033 of record NW_012109752.1, on the reverse strand, counting down.
GCTAGAGAAGGTGGCTTGGGTTCTGCCCCAGAGCCTTCCAGAACTTAAGTAGGAAATTGCGAAACAGGGCTACATTTTGAAAGAGAAAGTATGTGAAAAATGGTTCCTCCCTCGCTCGTTCGCTCTCCCGGAGCTTGGTGCAGGGAGGTGGGTGAGATAGATTCCTGGCTGGACTCAGTCTGGTGTGGGAAAGAGGCAGAGCTGAGTCCTTAGGGGCCCCTCAGGCCAGGTCTCTGCAGCTGTCAGCCTTTGGTTATTGATCCTTGTTATTGGGATGCACTTTTTCCATCTGTCGAGCATCGGCCTGGTCCATGGAGAAGGCCAGCTCCTTCTTCTGGCTGAGTTTTGTCTCCTAAAAGGCCGGCTTCTGAGGGCTTCCTCTGCAACCCAATATGTACCATGGACTGCTGATTAAATACGTGGAATGTCTTCAGGGTGAGCCAGGCCTGTCCATAAAATGGGAGGCATTTTGGCAGTTCCAAGGCCCCTGGCACCCAGTCTTGGCCCCGGCCTGGCTGTCTTCTTCAAGGAGCTGCGGTGGGCCTCCCGCCAGAATGCTTCCCTGGGAAACATCGAAGTGAGTTAAAGTCAACAATGAGTTCATCTCCAAAAGGAATAAACTGGCAGCCTTCAGGGCAGGAGAACAGAAGCAGGGGGTGGGGGAGGGACAGGGACTAGGGGACAGAGGAGGGGGATAGGTGATGCTGTAACAGCCAGGTCAGATCCAAGCCTGTCAAATGAGCTGGCAGCGCAAGGAACAAAGAGAGGTGCTTTCCCGGGCCAGTCCTGGAAGGCTCGCTTGGCAAAGGTGTGACGATGAGGGTGTCACAATCCCAGGGACCATGGAAAGTATTCTCCTAAGGATTTGGAGCTGGAGCAGGACACTGAGATGGAAAGAGGCTGTGGCGGTTGGGTGGGTGGGGCAGTGAGCTGTGGCCCTGCTGACCCAAGCCTGCCCCGGGGGGATGTGAGGATGGCCATTCAGGCAGTTGAACTCCACTGTCTCATCTTGGAGGACTTGAAGAGGGAGGACTCGATGCTGAGGCCAAGTGACTAGCAGGCTCACCATGACAGAACCCAACATTTTAATCTAATCATTGTTCCCATCAGATTTATCTCTGAGGGCTTTACATGTGGATGATAGTTCCTGATTTGAGCCAGAGTCTCGCTGCTACACTCTTCGATGCCTGGGGCACGAGGAAACCACACCCTAAAGGGTATTGGACTGCCCTTGGCACACTTGGGCCTCAGGATCCAATGGCGTGGCAAGCTCAAAGTGAGCACTGCCCTGGGATGGGCCTGAAGCTGGAGCCACCTCTTTGTGGGCCCCAGAGTAGAATCCCAGCCTATCCAGCTACTTCCAGGCCTGGGCTCAGCGTGGAGGAGGGCAGCAGTACCTCCCTACTTTGGACAGAAAAGTCTGATAAAAAGCTGCCTGTTCCAGGTTGAGATACACATAACCCATCTGGCTCAGACTTCGGATATGCCCCAGGGGCTCACGGACTCTGGCAACAATTGCCTTGAGTATATACTTGGCCTTTCTCCCAAGGGCAGGACCATTGCCGATAGACTGTGCTTGATTTCTCTCATGCCCGCACATTCATTCTCACAAGGTATTTTATTGTACGAGGTATTTGCCTACCACGCATAGTTACAATTCTTTTCCCACCACCAAATCAACAAAACGTCCACAGACATTGCATCTCAATTTCTCACAAACACATTTTCATCGCATTCCCATGGTTTACCCTTCTGTTTCCCTCTTTTTTTTTTCTCCCACTTTTTTCAAACCTGTTTCACCCTCCTGATCCTCCTGATCCCTCTCCATGCTGGCTGACTGGCTTCTCTGCTCTCCCAGATGGCCTGTAGCACCCCATCCACTACTCTCCTTTGTCTTCCTTTTTTTGCTTTCCTTTGGCTGTGTGGCCACAGGTTCTTCACAGCCATGGCTTGCCCAGTCCATATTTCTCCTGTATATATGACCAATTGCATTTGTCTTTTGGTATCACAGGCTAGATGTTTGTCAAGTGAATGAATGGACCAATCCCTCTTGGATGGGAATGTTCTTATATTATCCCTGGAGATGATAGTTTTTGATGGTGCTTACTCCTTTTTCCTTCTAGAAGGAAAAATGAGGCCAGCATCAAAGCTCAGTGGGGCACCAGGCCAAAGCAAAGCAATTTTGATCTTTCTGTCATTTGGCCACAACTGTTGATGGCAACCCAGATTTCTAGGCCCATCTCCTGCCACTCCCATCCCCTGCCCCATCTACTCTTCTACTCAGAATTACTCACTGGTGCCCAATAAAAATGCACTTTCAAGTTCCCATACCTTTGTCTATGCTGTTCCCTCCCCCCAAAATGTGTTTCTCCCTGCTTTCACCTGCAGACCTTCTACCCATATTTCTTACCTAGATGGAATTACCCTTCCTCTGTGAAGGAGACCCCTCCGCAGTAGCTGCTCCTCCTATATGTTTTTACGGACTATTTCACCTTTATGACATCCATGTCTGCATCCCACGGCCTAAGATCAGCTCCTGAAAGCAGAGACTGTGCGATGTATTATTGCATTTCTGTTCTTTCCCAAGTCTCTTGAGGCTGTGGGTATAGTTGGAAATACTCTCATAGCGCTTACACTATATGCATACATGTAGCACTTACAGTACTACACATCGACACAGTGCTTACACTATTCTAAGCCTTTTACTCGCATTGCTTCATTTAATCCTCAACACAGCCCTGTGAGGTGGATACCATTATTAGGCCCATTTTACAGATGAGGAAACTGAGACACAAAGAGGTGAAAGGATGTGACCAAGGACACACAGCTAATAAATAGTGAGGTCAGAACTGGACCTCAGGAAGTCTGGCTCAGCTACCACTTAGCTATGTGAAAACCTGCATTTTCCATGTGCTTTTCCATACCTTGATACCATGATATGCAGCCTGGTAAATGTCTCATTTATTGGCAGGAGGGGATTCTGAGGGTTGGATCATATATGCTTATAAATAACACTATAGGGCCTGCAAGGACATCCATCCGCCCCTGCCTTGCCTCTCGAGCCCCTCATCAGCATGCATTGCTCACAAAGCTATTCAGACTACCTGCCAGTATATGCCCCTGTGCCATGCTGCAGGGGCTGCCTCCAACACGCCTGAAGCTGCTCGCACTTGGTGTAGCCCCTAAAGACCATGGTGCACCAGAACCATGTCGGGCAAGTGGACCATCTCCTCTACTTTCTGTTGTGCTTTGCTTCAAGGTCACCAAAGTTGCTTTCACAAAGACCGTGGACAAAGGAGCACTTTGGATTTTCAGGCAGAAAAAAAAAATCCTGGGGCTCACCTAGGAGACTGACAGATCAGTGCTGCTCCCCTGAGACTTGCTTTTGTCCTCTAACACCGGCTCTCTCCCCATGAATTTTAAACCTCTGCAGAGAGCCCCCTGCTGGTCCATGAAAGTATGAGCTACATCAGGTGTGGAGTGGACCCCTCGTTTGAATGCCCAGGGTAGAAAAAATGAAATATACCTCTACAGTGGGATGGGCAATGTTCACTCTCAGAGAGCAATGGCAAATAGATAGTCAGTGAATGGTCAATTCCCTGTCTCTTCAATGATCAGAGCACACACCAGTGCCCTAGCACAGGGGGTTGTAGGCAAGTGTTTTCTGTAAAAGGCCAGGTAGTAAATATTTTAGGCTTCACAGGCCTTTTGTGGTCTGTCATGTCTACTCATCTCTGCCTTTGTAGTGCGAAAGCAGCCATAGACCATATGTAAACAAATGGTGTGGCTGTGAACCAATAAAACTTTATGAACCCAGAAGTTTGAATTTCATATAATTTTCACATGTTACAAAATATTATTCTTATTTTGAATTTGTTCAGCCATTTAAAAACATAAAGACCATTCTTAGCTTGTGGGCCACATAAAAACAGCAACTGGTGGGATTTGGCCTGTGGGCTGTAATCTGCCTACCCCTGCACTCAGAGATAAGCTACTTGGTTTGGTTCATGCCTTTTCTTGACGTAGGAGAGTGGGCAGTATACAGCAAAACCTGAGTCCCCAGGTCCTGGGCACAGTGACTGGGCATCTTGGGGATTTGCCCAGCTCTAGCCAGAAGCAAAACTGACAACTTTAAAGTCTCTCACATTTTAAAGCATCTAGAAGGGGCTGGGAGCAGTGATTCATGCCTGTAATCCCAGCACTTTGGGAAGCGAGGTGGATGGATCATTTGAGGTCAGGAGTTTGAGACCAGCCTGGCCAACATGGCGAAACCCTGTCACTACTGAAAATATAAAACTCGTCTGGGCATGGTGAGCCAAGATTGTACCACTGTGCTCCAGCCTGGATGACAGAGTGAGACTCCATCTCAAAACAAACAAACAAACAAACAAACAAAACCATCTAGAAGATTCCTCCAACCTGGGTTGCACAGTGAGTAGGAAGGATTGCTTTTCCCAAAGATGAGGAAGTGGTAGACTTATCTTTTTCTAATAGGAGTTCTAAAAAAGGAAACACAGCTAAAGGTTTTGACCAGTTCTTCCTCTGCTGCTTGAGAAGATATTCACCCTGACTTTCTTCCATACCTTTGCCTGAATCTCTATTTTAGAAATAAGATTTTGTTCCTAGTCTAGACTAAACCAGACAGAAGAGCAAGAGGGATGGAGGAGGTCAATGAAAATCTCAGTGTCTTGCTGGGCAGAGGATGCCCTTAGGGCAAGACTGACCATCTGACAGACAGAGCTCCACTGATCTGTTGGTTTTAGAAGGGAAGTTAACTTTTCAGATTCTTTAACGTGACATTATTCCACTGGAAACAAACCAAGGGACCTGGATAAAATTTTTAAAAAGTATTTTCTTAAAGAAAAAGGAGGGAGGTGGGCAGGAGACAAGGGGGTAAAGAATTATACAAAGATTTGGTCTAATGGCTTCAAAATCAAAAGGATCCCTGGACAGACAGATATCAAGTGTAATAGGAAACACACTGATCCTGGGGAGATGACTTAATATAGGCCCTCCAACCTCCTCAGAGCTTAAACAATTATCTACAAGTTGGAATTATATTTTAAATTCCCACATCAGTGTGTGTTCTGGATCCACTTCTCAGGACAGAGCCAGCAGTCTTGAGTTATCTAAGCCAGGCTGAAAATTAGAGGCCATTAATAGTATCTCATAAAAGGGCTTCTCAGATTTTCTTGAGCAGAATATGCCGAAGACCACAAGGGATTTGGTGATAGGAAGGAGTGAAATGCTTCTAGTTATTTTTCCAAAGCTTAATCTGGGGATCTTTTTGAAGAACTCCTACCCAGCAGTGAGATGCATACCAAGACTAATACAGACTGTTTTTCCCACTTAGAAGTGGTGACCATAAAGATAAGTTTCTCGGGGTTCCCAGAGGTGAGTCACCTAGCCATTTTTACAGCTAGCAAGCCCACCAGTTTGCTATATCCTTGCCCAAGAATTTCCCAGGTGTCCTAGACTGAAAACTGAGGGTAACTTGGCCTATGAAGCTCCAAGTTAATACACTTTACTTTTCTTTTTTATTATTTATTTATTTGTGGCAGGGTCTCACTGTGTCGCCCAGGCTGGTGCGCACTGGTGTAAATCTTGGCTCACTGCAACCTCTGCCTCTCGGGCTCAAGCAATTCTTGTGCCTCAGCCTCCCTAGTAGCTGGGATTACAGGCGTGCGCCAACACGCCCAGTTAATTTTTGTATTTTTAGTAGAGACAGGGTTTCACCATGTTGGCTAGACCGATCTCGACCTCCTGACCTCAGATGATCTGCCTTCCTTGGCCTCCCAAAGTGCTGAGATTACAGGCATGAGCCACCACACCCGGCCGAACTTTACTTTTCTTATACTTGAATTTGCTTGTAGAACTGTTGAGGTTGTATAACCAAAGACTCACTTTTTTGTTTTCTATCAATGAAACAAAACAACAAAACCCTGTAGATATATATTCTGAGCCTTTTTCTGTTCTTCCAGAGTCCCAGAACCTAGCACTTGGGGACTAGGACTGTTTCATATTGGGCAGCGGTCATTCCAGAGGCCCAACTCTTGGCCTCAGCAGGCAGGGGTCAATGCATCATGGACTTGCCAGAGGAGAGACACAAGAGGCCTGAAAAGAGCAGCTTCTGCTAGCAGTTCAATTGGGAAGTATAACCCAACAAGCTGACACTAATTAAGAGCTAATGGCCTTACAATGGAGCGTTGCCAAAGGGTAACCCTCCGGCTGCAGCATAAATATCAAGGCATTTGGGGCAGAGCCAAGACATATATTTTCAGAGTACATTAGACACTGCAGCAGCCTTCCTCACCCTGGCTCTGCTAAGAACAAGATGATTTAAGATAGGTAGGAAAGAAGCTGAATCTTCCAGGGCTGCCTTCTGGTCACCTGGCCAGAAAGCCTCCGAGTGACTCTTGGAAAACACTTCACTTTTGTATATACAAGAATCACTTGAGGAGCTTGCCAAAATGCAGATTCTCTTGGCCCCACCCCCAAGATGGTCTGATTTTGGAAGCTCTGGGATAAAACCCAGGAATCTGCATTTTTATTTTATTTTATTTTATTTTTGAGACAGGATCTCACTCTGTCGCCCAGGCTAGAGTGCAGTGGCGCAATCTCACTGCAGCCTCCACTTCCCAGGCTCAAACGATTCTCCACCCTCAGCCTCCCAAGTACCTGGGACTACAGGTTTGAGCCACCATGCCTGGCTAATTTTTGCATGCTTTGTAGAAACAAGATTTTGCCATGTCACTCAGGCTGGTCTCAAACTCCTGAGCTCAAGCGATCCACCTGCCTCTGCTTCCCAAAGTGCTGGGATTCCAGGCATGAGCCACCACGCCCAGCATTTTTAAACAAATCCCCCAAGTGATTCTGATGCTTGTGGTTCTCAGATCACACTTTGAAAAACGCTGCTTTAGAAGCTGCTGCTATTTGCCCATTAGACCCCAGTGACAAACTTTTTACAGAATGAAGATAAAAGTGAGGTCAGGGCCGGGCGCAGTGGCTCATGCCTATAATCCCAGCACTTTGGGAGACTGAGGCAAGGGGATCACCTGAGGTCAGGAGTTCAAGACCAGCCTGGCCAACATGGCGAAACCCCGCCTCTACTAAAAATACAAAAATTAGCTGGGCGTCCTGGCGGGTGCCTGCAATCCCAGCTACTCAGGAGGATGAGGCAGGAGAATTGCTTGAACCAAGGAGGCAGAGGTTGCAGTGAGCTGAGATCGCGCCATTGCACTCCAGCCTGGGTGACAGAGCAAGACTCTGTCTGGAAAAAAAAAAAAAAGTAAGGTCAGGATTGTCTGCTTCCTGTGAAGACTCCAGTCCAGAACATGGCATTTCCAGCCAGTCTCCATTAAGGTCTTCTCATTCACACAAACCTGTGGTTACCAGGAGCAAGATTTGAGGGGATGAGTAGCTAATCCTGGATTTTGAGAAAAATAGAAAGCATCCCTGGCCAGTGCAGTGGCTCAAGCCTGTAATCTCAGCACTTTGGGAGGCCAAGGCGGGCTGATCTTGAGGTCAGGAAATCGAGACCAGCCTGGCCAACATGGTGAAACCCTGTCTCTACTAAAAATACAAAAATTAGCCAGGCGTGGTGGCACGTGCCTGTAATTCCAGCTACTCGGGAGGCTGAGGCATGAGAATTGCTTGAACCCGGGAGGCAGAGTTTGCAGTGAGCTGAGATCACACCACTGCACTCCAGCCTGGTGACAGAGCAAGACTCCACCTCAAAAAAAAAAAAAAAAAAAAGCATCCCATCTGCATGATGTGTAGCATGTCCGTGATGCTTCCATATACCATAACTCATATGATCTTATTGCAGTCTTTCAGGGTAGTTAAGTTATTGCATCTGTTTTAAAGCTGAGGAACTGTAGACCTGGAGGTGTAGCTTGCCTTTGCTGGTCAGCATGACATCAGAAAAGAGAGTGAAAAATAGTCACTGCATTACAATGCGGCAAGCAGGGCAGGCAAATCAAACCAGTAACTTAAGCTTGACCTACCTTGATCAGGCTTTTTATCTGCTGGTAGAATTGACGTTGGTTGTCAAGATCAGCAAATATTGTTGTAAAAGGATTGATGGGTCAGATTATAAAAATAGATGGAAAGTTTGTACGATAAATGCAAGCAGAGTATGAGAACAGGAGAGAAACAACCCACCATATCATCTGGGAAAATGAAACTCCTTGGCAAGACTTCACAACAGCCTGATTCAAAATTTCATAATGAAATTATGTCTCTGATCAAAGCCTGAATGAGCTCATAGGCTGATTTTTGCCATCCGTGTTTATTCTGGTTTGCACCAACTTGAGGCATCAGAAACACATTAACTGAATCTTCTCTCTGGGAGGAGGCTATTGTACCCTTGTTTTGGGGATCAGAGGGACAGTGTGGGGTGGAAGGGGGCATCTTCACTGAGCATGAAGTTTTTTTCCAAATAGCTCTCAGAGCTTCCCTAACACAAGTCAGGGTCAGGGCCTTCCCAGCAGAATTGCATTTAATCTCATGATACTTGCCCTTGGGGCAAGGAAAGCGAAGCTCGAGGGACAGAAGGTATTTCCAGCTCTTGCCTATGACATGGCCTGCTTTTGCTCTACAAAGAATGTTTCGGGGTTTGTTTCAAACTCGGAGAAATAAAGACTCAATCATCCCCTGCTCAATTAGAATACCTCACTTTATAACAAGTTGTTCGTTTTTATGAAATGAGCTACACTGCATGCATCCACCCTTCCTCTTGCCTAACCATCTCTTTTCTGGCCTATCCAGAGGGTACAAAGATGGCCACTTCCTGACCATTTGAGGTACCAAAAAAGAGACAGGGGCCAGGCGCGGTGGTTCACACATGTAATCCCAGCACTTTGGGAGGCCCAGGCGAGTGGATCACCTGAGGTCAGGAGTTTGAGACCAGCAAAGCTCGAGGGACAGAAGTACCTTCTGTCCTGGCCAATGTGGCGAAACCCTGTCTCTACTGAAAATACAAAAATTAGCTGGGCGTGGTACCATGTGCCTGTAATCCCAGCTACTTGGGAGGCTGAGGCAGGAGAATTGCTTGAACCCAGGAGGCGGAGGTTGCAGTGAGCCGAGATCGTGCCACTGCACTCCAGCCTGGGCGACAAGAGCGAGACTCTGTCTCAAAAAACAAAAACAAAAACAAAAAGATAAAAAAATTTTAAAAAGAGGGCTTCTTGGTTGAAACACTGGCATCTAGAAACTTTATTTTGGCTGGTAGAAACAGAGATCACTGGGTCTTAATGCCTTCCTTCACCCTCAAGGCAAGAGACATTCCCATCTACTCATCCTTTCATTTAATGAATAGTTTTTGAGTCCTTTGTTTCAGGTGCTATTCAAGTCTTAAAGACACAGCAGTGAACAAATTTACAAGGTCCGTGCTTTCAAGAAGCTTACATTCTAGTTTGAGGGAAGCAGCCAATAAACTGGTAAAAAAAAAAAATTCAACTAGTGATAAATGCCATGAAATAAATAAAAGAGAATACTGTAACAGAGTAACTGTGAAAGGGTGAAAGGTGGCTGATTTAGACAAATCAGACAGGAAAGAGTTCTCACAGTACGAAGGGTCACCAGATAAAATACAGAACGTACAGTTACATTTGGATTTCAGGCAAACGATGAATACTTTTTTAGTGTATGTATTTTCCAGGCACTATTGGAGGTGTACTAAAGAAATGTATTCCTTTTTTTCCGCTGAAATTCTAATTTAATTTGGTGTCCTGTATTTCTATTTGCTAATTCTTGCAGGCCTACCAATAGGTGATATTTGAGCTGAGGATTGAATGACCACCTATGCAAAGATTCTGGGAAACAGTGATTCAGGCAGAGAGAATATCCAGTGTAAATGTCAGAATAACCAGAGGGAGGGAGGTACACATGAGATCAGATAAATAGGCAGGGGCCAGATCACAGAATCCTGCAGGGATGGCAAAAAGTTTGATCAATCTCTGTCTCTCTCTGTTTCTCCCTTCCCCCTTCCCCTACCTGTCATTCTAAGAGTGATGATAAGCCGCAGGAATTGTAAGGAAGAGGATGACACCTTCTAATGGATATTTGGCTGCTGTGTGGTCGGCAACTTTTGGAAGGACTTAGAAGACAAATTCAGAAGACAAACTTAAGCTTGTGTCATTGGCCTGGGAAGAGGCTTCTTTATTTGGAGGTGGACCCAACTGGGAGCTCTGGGCCACGCGTTCAGGGTAACTAGGCGGTTGCTATGGAGGGGCAGCTTGGCGGTTGCTAGGGCTGGAGCGGGCTGGGGCTCCACGCAGGGCGACGCCTAGGTGGCTAGGGCGGGGGCGGAGCCAGGCCGGTAGTGGCGCGCGCCGCGCGTTCACAGGAAGTCGCTCTGGGGCAGGGAGGGGCGCGAGCGGAAGTGACGTAGGTCGTGCACACGTGGTCCGGCGTGGTTCACGCGGGTCACTTTGGCCGGGCCTGGGTAGTTCTAAGTTTGTTTCCCCACGTAAGCCGGACCTCGCACTCCGGTCCCGGTCTCGTCGCCAAGATGGTGAAGCCCAAGTACAAAGGACGGAGCACCATCAACCCGTCCAATGCCAGCACAAACCCAGGTACAGGCGGCAGGGCTGATCGAGTGTGGAGCTTGGAGGAAGTATAGGGAAGGGCTCCGAGGAGGACTGGAGGAGAAGGAGGGTTACTTGGGTGGCATTGCTTAGAATGACTATGAGCGGGGTGGCTGTTGGGGATGAAAAGGGAAAAAGGAAAGCAATATTTGTGGTGGTTTCTTCTCGGGGGCACTGAGGAGGGCTGACATTGCACGCCTGGCAGGCCAAAGTGTAGTCAACTGGTCTAAAGTCAGGGAAAGTGAACACTCAGGCTGGCAGCCTCGGGTCCTCTCCAGTTGAGAGATGCAGAGAAAGTCAGCTTGAAAATGGGTAATCGGGCCTTTTACACGTGATCATATTTGCCGGCCACCTTAACTTTTACCTTTAAAATGAGAAAGGGATTGTAGTTTTTGCCCTTGGAATTATTCTATCTGGTAAAGTGCTTAGAGAACCCTACAAAGAAGTCAATATGATCATTGCAGTAAGGCTGTTTTGGAGATGTGTGTAAGTTTTGGCGAAGTTCCACCTGTAGGATTAGCAAGACATCCTGTGGGAGAGTTCTTTCCATTCAAGTTTAATTAATAAAACTTTGTTTTAAAATATGGTTTAGAATTTTTGACAATTTTAATGCATGTTGAATGTTTACTCCGGATTGATAATAAATTATTCACTTTGCACAAACTGGAATCTCAGAATGTTAGACCCCAAAAGTCCCTTAGAGATTATGATTTTACAGGTGAAGAGACTGAATCAAAATGCAGGAAGTGGCTTGTCATAATTGCAACAGTTAGTGAATAGTAGTAGAGCCGCCAGTCTCTACTGTTAGAGAGTAGGAGAGCCAATGGGCTGTGGTTTCAGCCTGTCTTCTACTGCATCACTTCAGGACCAGACAGGTGATTTAGAGGGCTCCCAGTCGGGTGTGGGCTCACGCCTGTAATCCCAGCACTTTGAGAGGCCGAGGCGGGCGGATCACCTGAGGTCAGGAGTTCAAGACCAGCCTGACCAACATGGTGAAACCCCCTCTCTACAAAAATAGAAAAATTAGCCGGGCATGATGGCAGATGCCTGTAATCCCAGCTACTCGGGAGGCTGAGGCAGGAGAATCGCATGAACCGGGAAGGCGGAAGTTGTAGTGGGCTGAGATCGCAACACTGCACTCCAACCTGGGTGAAAGAGCAAGACTCCGTTTCGGGAAGAATAAATAAATAAATAAATAAATAGCTCCCAAAATGAGAAGCTAGGCTAGTATTACCCTGCTCGTTTGTTCTTCTCTTTCTCTTTGAGATGTAAGGCAAGAATTGCTGTGTTGATTAAACAAAAATCAAACATTAAGAAACTGGAACACATATATATCAAACTTACAGTCTCCATGGTGCCTTGCATGGAGGAGGCACCCCATATTTGTTAAATGGAGGCACAGAGGTAGGTATCTTCGTGGTTAAGACCACAGATGGTGATAAAATGCTCGTGTTCAAATTCTGGCACTGCCATTTAGTAACGGTTTGACCTTGGGCAAGGTGTCTGACCACTGTGCCTCAGTTTCTCACTCTGCAGCATGGAGATAATATATCTATAGGATTATTGTATGGATTAAATGAGATGATGCCTATAATGTGGATAGCCATCATAAGTGCTCAAAAATACTAGCTGTTCTTCTTCTCAAATACAATCCTATCGAAGATCAAAGGTTGGGTCAGCTTTGTCATACCATATAGCTTCAAGTAATAATTATTGGAACAACATGGAGAAAGTAGAGATTTTTGTGGTTGGTGGTTTCTTACCTAATTTGGGTGAACTACTTGTTGCATTTTAAGCAATAACTTGTTGGTTATACTGGTTGGTTATCAAATAGTGCACTGTGTACTTCTGCCTTTTGTAGATCGAGTGCAGGGAGCAGGAGGCCAAAACATGAGGGACCGGGCCACCATCCGGCGCCTGAATATGTATAGGCAAAAGGAGCGCAGGTGAGCATTGGGTGCTGTCATCCTTTCTCTTTTCCTTTATGCCCTTGACTGCTAGCTGAGACTGATTAAGCCTTTGCTGGTCTCACCCCCACTTCCTCCAAATAAGAGTTATATATTCTCGAATATAATTGTTTATGAATGTCGTTAGGATAAATGGTTAATTTTTGGTTAAGGGCATGGGTAGCTGGTGGTGAAATAGTGATGGTTTCACAGTACTCAAAAGTAGAGGTCTTGTTTCTCACAGCCCTGACCTTCACAAATGGCGCATTAAATCTCAGCGTTAAATACGGCCAGATATAACAAAACCTACAGGACTATGGTTAGGAAAGCCACCAGAAAATGTGTTTTTTAATGCCAAAATGTAGATCACAACATTGTGCCACTTGGACACTCATCACAACTCCGAGTTCTGCTGAGGTAGCCTCTACCACAGGGATTTGCTGAGTGTGGCATTCCGCTAGCTGGTCTTAGTTTGTTTGGTAATTAGATTCTCCGTCTCTGTCTGTTCTAGAAGATGTGACTAAAATACAAATGTCAATTAACTTATTATGCGTTAGTCATCTACTTTGCAGTTTGTTTTAGAATTTGGAATCCCAGCGTAAATCACCCTCTACTTGAACAATTCATCTAAAACAGCCTTCGAATAGTTACCCAAAAAACTCAAGTATGTGTTTTTTTTTTTTTAAAGTAAACAGTAAACAGATTTTTTAAAACGTCACCGTTAGTTGTTATTCATCTAGCAGAAATCATTACATGCTCTGTTGCAAGAGGTTAAATGGCTTTTGGGCAATCTGTTTCAAATGTAGAAGTACTTTGTGTTTACTGGAATTGGTATTTCATGATCATTTAAAACCAAAGTAAGAAGTCCTTTTGATGGAAAATATATTCTGTAAATCAAACTTTGCTGTTGCCATTCTTCTGTTGTCAACCAATATCTGTTCTTTCCTCAATTTAGGAACAGTCGTGGTAAAATAATTAAACCCCTGCAATATCAGTCAACGGTGGCTTCTGGCACAGTAGCAAGAGTAGAGCCAAATATTAAATGGTTTGGTGAGTATTATCCCCTGCTACTTTGCTCTACAAAATGTATGCTGAATGGAAACGGCTAGGATGTTTAAATATCTAAACGACAGGAGTTTTTGGTGAGTGGAACTGTCAAGGATTATCTGAGAAAGGGATAAGAAAAAGTACTGGGAAAAGTAGTGGTGGTAGATTTAATAAATAACTTCTTTTTGAAGAGCGCTCACCATTAGTAATTGTAATTGAACCCTCTTAAGCAGATAAGACCGTCCTTAATGACTAGGATTCACAGACCTTAGAATGGTCATCTTGATCTTTTATGCTTGCCTGGAGAGATACTGTTTGAGAGGTGGCCTTGTAGGTGTTTGTGCATATATCCTGCAGGGTAAGTGCATTAGCCCAGAGTTCCTCTGAAACACTTCTTAATGGAGTTTTTATTTGAACTTGGGTGACAATTAAAGGGTCTCACTGTTGAACCTTCCAACAGTGAATAGAGTATCTTCAGTCACAGGGTGATCACAGCTTCTTCCTTGGGAAACTCTCTGTTCCATTTCAGTCTGGGCTTTTAACTTTGCCCTTAGCCACTGGTAATGTATGGGCACTTTAGATGATCAGACCCCAGTGTTTGCTTGGTGTTTGACCTCTGTCCTTGGGGGCAGATGGCAGCTACCTTTGAGTCTCTTACACTTTTGGTAGGATACTTCCTAGGAGCTGCAACACAGAAAGGTGTCAAAGAAAACTCTGCAGAGAAGCATTTAGCATGGCTGCCGGGTACTGTGACTCCAGATTAGACTGCCTGGGTTTGAATTCTAGTTCTGTCATTTATGTGCAAGTTATTAAGTCTGTCTGTTCATCAGTTTTCTCATCCCTAACAGAGAATAAGATGAAACCTATCTCACAGGACTGTCGTGGTAATCAAATGAGTAAATACAAGCAAGGCACAGTGGCTCATGCCTGTAATCCCAGCATTTGGGAGGCCAAGGCTGGTGATTCACTTGAGGTCAGGAGTTCGAGACCAGCCTGGCCAACACGGTGAAACCCCCATCTCTACTGAATATACAAAAATTAGCCAGGCATTGTGGTGGGCACCTGTAATCCCAGCTACTTGGGAGGCTGAGGCAGGAGAATCCCTTGAGCCTGGGAGGCAGAGGTTGCAGTGAGCTGAGATTGTGCTGCTGCACTCCAGCCTGGGTGACAGAGTAAGACTCCGTCTCAAAAAAAAAAAAAAGTAAATACATATAAAGTGCTTAGAATAGTACCTAGCAAATAGTGAGTATAATATAAGCATTACTTGCTACCATCATTACCACCTTGCTGTTTTGCATTCATGCTGCAGCATGCTGTTTAATTGAATGCTTTTCAGGATCTCCCTCACAAGGTGTTTTCCAGGTGGTGGTGCAGGGCTCTGTCTTGTTCCCTTGCATGGATTCATTGGTTAATGAATCATTAACCAATTGATTAATCAATTGAGGTCCCTTTGGATCCTCATAACCCTAAAAGTGGTAACTATGACTCAGGTTTCAGTGTTTCAAGATTCTCTGTCTATACTGACTGATCAGCTGTGATTGGCTCCAAGTTTCTCTGCCAGATCTAGCAGGAAGTAGGACATTTGTCAGCTCTCAGTTCCATTCCACGCTATTTATTTCTCAGTTTCATTTAGTCAGGAAACGGCTTGGAAAACTATTGAAACCCTTTGTGGGTCTGGGTTGGTGGAATAGTTCATAGTGTGCAAGTGCAGGAGAGGCAGTTTTTTGGGTTTTTTTCCTCTTTTAAGTTTGGAAATAGCTCCAAGGGATGGATGGATCAGGTACTTGGGTGAGTGAGGGTAATTTAAAATCTTGCCTTTCACCATGTCAGTGGAAGATGAATGTGCAAATATGTATTAAGTGGCAACATTCTTTATTTGTAAAACAGGAAACACACGTGTGATTAAGCAGTCATCATTACAAAAATTTCAAGAGGAAATGGATACAGTTATGAAGGATCCATACAAAGTTGTCATGAAGCAAAGCAAGTTACCAATGTCTCTTCTCCATGATCGAATCCGGCCTCATGTAAGATGTAGGATATCCCTGGCGATGGAATTTCCTGGGCAGACTCCTTGCAGCTCCCTCTCTAACATATTTGTCTTTTGTTTTTCTTAGAAAATAGCAATTTCAATGTAGCAATGATGAACTTCCTAAGACCTCTGTTTTCATCTTTTCATGTTTAGTATGAAGTATGGTAGTGTAGTGGATCAAAGCACAGGTTTTGGAGTTGAGACCTGAATTTTAATCCTTGCTCTATCCGTTCCTGTACCCTTAGTTGGGTTTCTCTATGAACTTTTAACTTCTTTGCTTTGAAAGTATAAATAGGCTGGGCGCAGTGGCTCACACCTGTAATTCCAACACTTGGGAGGCCGAGGCGGGCGGATCACTTGAGGTGAGGAGTTTGAGACCAGCCTGACCAATAAAAGGAAACCCCATCTCTACTAAAAATACAAAATTAGCCGGGCGTGGTGGTGCATGCCTGTAATCTCAGCTACTCGGGAGGCTGAGGCAGGAGAATTGCTTGAACCCGGGAGGCAGAGATTGCAGTGAACCAAGATCGTGCCATTGCACTCCAGCCTGGGCAACAGGAGCGAAACTGTCTAAAAAGAAAAAGAAAGTGTAGATAACCCACTTCCTTGGGTTATTGGCTACAGATGAAACGTCTGTAAAGCACTTGGTCCGTAGTAAGCACATAGCACACCACCTAATAAGAGCTAAATTGACAACAGTTATTAGTAATATTATTTATTATTATTTATTTTGGTTGGCAAACTTGTTTTAAGTGGTAATTCCATCAAACATTGGGACAGCGTAGAATTAGGATTGAGTTGGTAGAACTTTGGTGTTGGGTACGTTCAGCTTTTGTAAGATCCTTGAGATTTCTTCTCAGCTGAAGGAAGGGGTGCTGGTCTCATTGGTTGTCGATTGCTGAAGTTTGAAGTACAGTAAGAATTCAATCTGGGTTGAATGGAATGAGTTTCACACAGAACAAAGAAAGAGTCTTGATGTTTGTCTGCTCATTTTTACTTGCATTGAATAATAATTCCCAGAAATGTAACCATTACGTAAGCTTCAGTTCCGATATGGGGAGGGGAGAAAAACATTGACATGCATACGTGGGTTAAATAGTTCAAAGAAAAGTGTTTACTTGCAGAACAAAATAAAAACTAAGGCCTGGTTATTGCCTCAGGTTTTGTCAGTTATGTTTTGTTTTATGATGGACTAGAAGAATGGCACCTATTAGTGGAATGACTGTTTTCTTTCAGGGGAACACATGAGTGTAATTCACGAACCACAGACAAGTTGCTCATTTCCCTTGTTCTCTTTGTCTGTTCTCCCTAAAGCCATCTTTTAAGCAACTATTGAATCTTGTTTATGAGAAGAACAGAGAGGCTCTGTCATGGATTTATTGCTTTGTTGCCTGTTCTTGTCAGCGCTTCTAAAATTCAGTGTTTAAATATCTGGTATGTAGAATGAAGGGTCTACAGTTGTACCAGTCAGCTTCTTCGTTGATGCAGAAAGCTACTCAGAGTAATTGATGCGTTTTCTGCTTTGGTCTTGAAAAACCTTACCTATTTTATTTTAGTATGATATCTATTACTTATAAAATCTAATTCTGAGATTATTTTGCACAGTGGAGTTAGATCAGATATGCATATTCATCTATATGTGTTTTAGAACTACTGTATTTCTGTAGCAATACAGTAAGAGTACTGTAACTTTGCCTATGTACTTTATTATATACTGTATATTACTGTATTATACATATTAATGTGTAGATTTATAGGCAAAGCCTTGTGTGCTGTAACTTATAGGTTAAGAGATTTTGAAGATAATTTTGGTCACACTTGATTTTACCCAGTGACATTAGAACCTGTTTCTCATGTAAAATGAGCTGCTTCTGTTTGGGGATGCTCCCGAGTGGAACATAGTGACTAAAACTAAACTGAGTTGTGGGTTAGAGCATCTGAGAAAATGAAAATAGTTTAAGGATCTTTAGAAGTTGGAAGAGGGGATCCGTTAAAGTTCAGAAGCCATGGGGGCTGCTCCATCATCCTCACAGCTTTTGGTAGTGGTGCTTACAGAGGAGCTTGTGCTAGGGGGAAAAGGGTGATTTTCTTCTTTTTTCTTTTTTGATATTGTCTGCCGGCTGTTAACATTCTGTTATGTGATGGATCCTAACTCAAACTTTGACTTTTATCTTGCTTCAGAAATTCTTATGCCTGTAACTCCTTTACAGGCACATCAAGTTCTAGTTAGTATCAGGTTCCTTTTATCACATCTAAACTATTATTTTGGACTTTGGCTAGATGTTTTTCATCTGAAGACTTGCCATGTGCATTTAATAAAAACGTTACCTAAATTAGGGAAAATGTTATCTGAAACTAAAATGCATCTTACAAAACAAACAATTCCTTTTAGCCATGAAAGAAATTAACTTCCAAGAAAAAGTTGGCATTTACAGTTGGTTTAAAAAAACCTCACAAATTTGAGTATGATTGTCCTTGATAAAATCTATGAATTTGGCAAATTTTATGCACTTGTTTGAAAGCTAAAAAAAATGGTGGAAAAGATTAGTTAATTTTCATCGCTGTAGCCTTAATTACATTTGACTAAAGTTTATGATAAATGAAATAAAGCAGAGTTTTTGGCAAGTTTTTGCACAACTATTCATATTTACTTTATGTGTATTACTTTTGTATCTCTCCAAGGAAGCTTACAGAACTTCGGAATAAGGGTACCAGTGTTTGTGCCATTTCAACAAGTATTTCTGATTTGAAACCAGACTGAAACCATGTTTTTATAGATTTGGGTATGGGTTGAACCTTGGAAAAATAAAATCAGAAAGTCTTTCCTAGGTGGGTGTTTAGCTTTTCGCTTTTCCTCAGTGCTTTTCTTAGTTTTACGTGTTATTCTTGTTTCTCTTCAGAAATCGAAGGTCCACATTCTTGAAACTGAAAGTTTTGAAACTACATTTGGCCCTAAGTCACAGAGGAAGCGACCAAACTTATTTGCAAGTGATATGCAGTCTCTTATCGAAAATGCTGAGATGTCCACTGAGGGCTATGACCAGGGCAAGGATCGTGATTTGGTAACTGAAGACACTGGTGTGAGGTAGTTTGTTTGTTTGTTTGTTCGTTTGTTTGTTTTTTGAGACAGAGTCTCGCTCTATTGCCCAGGCTGGGGTGCAGTGGCACGATCTCGGCTCACTGCAAGCTCCACCTCCCTGGTTCATGCCATTCCCCTGCCTCAGCCTCCCGAGTAGCTGGGACTGCAGGTGCCCACCACCACGCCTGGCCAATTTTTTGTATTTTTAGTAGAGACAGGGTTTCACCGTGTTAGCCAGGATGGTCTCGATCTTCTGACCTTGTGATCCGCCCACCTCAGCCCCCAAAGTGCTGGGATTATAGCATGAGCCACTGCGCCTGGCCTTTTTTTTTTTTTTTTTGGGTGGATAGAGTCTCGCTCTGTTGCCCAGGCTGGAATGCAGTGGCACGATCTCGGCCCACTGCAACCTCTGCCTCCCAGGTTCAAGCAATTCTCCTGCCTCAGCCTGCCTCCATGCCCGGCTAATTTTTTGTATTTTAGTAGAGATAAGGTTTCACCGTGTTGCCCAGGCTGGTCTTGAACTCGTGAGCTCAGTCAGTCCACCCACCTCGGCCTCCTAAAGTGCTAGGATTACAGGTGTGAGCCACCGCGCCTGGCCGAGGTACAGTTTTGAAGTTCATGCAAGTCTCATTTGCTCTTCTGCCACAAAACATTTTCTTTCAAGTTATTTTGCCTGTGAAGCTCAGTGCTTTAATTTATATGTGGAGCTGTCTTCTACCCTCGGCTAGAGACATTGGTGAAACTGGGGCTAGACTGAAGATGTCTAATGCGGCTTGATAAAGGTCTCTGTTCATTCCCCAAATAAATAAGATTTTCTTCATTTATAATCGTAATACACCAGTCATAGACAAATTAGGAAATATAGTTAAGTTGGAAGATGCAACACAAAGAACATAACTCATAACCCCATTGCAGATATTAAGCATTGTTAATGCCTCCGTGAATATGGGGGGCTTCCTTAACTGGAAGACTCTGAGTTCATGGATGGCCTTTAAGGTTTCTTTGACTCTTTGAAGAAAATGTGGAAAATTTGTGAGCATACATAAAGGCGATGGAGTTTTGTCTTTTTTTTTGTTTGTTTTGGGGAGGAGAAGAGGAAGTGTCTATAACTTTCATCATATTCTTGTAGGGATCCATACTCAAAAGAAGAATCAGTCACTAGCTGGCTGCAGTGGCTTACCTGTAATACTAGTTTTCTGGGAGGCCAAGGCAGGAAGATCACTTGAGCACAGGAGTTTGAGACCAATAGCGAGACCTTGTCTCTACAAAAAATAAAAACTTGGCTGGGCATAGTGATGTACCTGTAGTCCCAGCTACCCAGAAGGCTGAGGTGGGAGAATCACTGGAGCCCAGGAGTTTGAGGCTGCAGTAAGCTGTGATTGTTAGGAATACGTTTCTATGTCAGTACATAATCAACAATAATATTTATTGTCAGAGTGGCATTTTGTTTGTTATGCCCAGTATCATTGTTGGACATTTATACTGTGTATAGTTTTTCCTTATGGTGAACAACACAAGGATGAAGCATCAATGTGACCACATCTCTTTCATCCTTAATTATTCCCCAAAGATAAATTCTTACGGAGCAAATCGTGGTATCAAAAGGTATGCATGTTTTTTGATAGGCAGCTGCCACATTGCTCTTGAGAAAGGTTTAATTTCATTTCCCTTGGGTAGTGCTAGAACGCTCTCATTCTCCGTCTATCTCATGTCTTTTAAATGAAGTGGAAGTTTTGCTGTCTTAGTGAAGAGGCATTGTCCTTTGACTGCATCAGTGTTATTACCTCATTGCTATTGTCAGCCCATCTTCAAGCATTGGGCCACCTAGAGATAAAATGTCAAGCCATTTGAGGCCAAGCAAAAAGAGGCAGTGAGTTCATCTATTTATTCTTAGAATTATTTGAACTTTCGTTGGCTTTGTATTCTGCCGATTTGAATTTTTCCTCCCGCAAAAGGTATAGTAGGTAATGGAGTAAAGATAAAACTATTTTTGTTTACCTTGGACAAATGTCCTTGAGACTAGTAAATGAACAGATTCTAAACCTTATCAGAAAAATACTGCTTTATATGGGAGCTATGGAGTATAGGTTGTGATTCAGCTCCTGCCAATTCCATTTTAAAATTCTTTTAATTCTTCTCTT
>NW_012109752.1:86272-90244 GCF_000951045.1 Mandrillus leucophaeus | reverse complement strand
CTAAATTCCCTCCCATTGAGTGGTTCCTTTGGCTTTCGTGATTTTGTAGAAGAAAACTGATTTTGATGTATTGAACCTCTGTTGCCCAGAGTACAGACACCACTGCCTGTTCCATCCTCTTCCTTCTACAAAGAAACTTGGAAGACATACTAGCATTGATCTAGGGAACTGCATTGTTTAAAGTACTTGTATAAGAGTAACAGCTATCTTTTATTATACACTCATATAGTTATTACCTGTCAGTATTTTTTAAGATTTCCACCAAAGTAATATTCCTGTTTAGATTTATCATGCCTACTTAAAGTCACATGCAACATTTTAAGTTGTTTAGTCCACTCCTCTCCTTTTATAGATGAGGACTCTTGTCTAGAAAGGTTTAATGCTGTACCTAGCTCAACTAGCTTGTTAGTGAAGGAGGCTTTGTGTATCTTGATTTCTGATCCAGTGCTCTTTCACTGGCAGAGGTTTATGTCCATGCACTAATAATAACAACCTTCAGAAGAAAAATTTTCAAGCATAATCATGTAATTAAATAGTAACATAATAGAAAACGAGTACCGTGAAGGCAAGCTAAACTTTTCAGTTTTTTGTGAAATACACAAAACCTATAATATTACAAACTTAAAGATTGTATTACAAACTTAAAGAAGTCTAAGAAGTAATCCATAGTAGTTCAGTAATCCATAGTAGTTAGGAAATAAGTTGAGTTTCATCTAAGCTAGTTTTCCTGTTTTAAATTCAACAGGTTTCAAAAACCACAGGATGAAAAACCTTTTGAATTCTGATCGCTGGGCCTTGAGATTAAGTACGACCAACTCTGCCCAGAGACTGTTTTGAAGTTGTCTCTAAATGTTATTATTTTATTTTCCCCAGACTCCCTTAAATGTCATCCCTCTTTTATTTGTACTGTAGCACACCATTTTTGCCTCTCTGAATTTTCAGGTGATAGATTCATCAGATGTTGTAGTTCAAGTTCTTGATGCTAGAGATCCAATGGGCACTCGTTCCCCTCACATTGAAACTTACCTGAAGAAGGAAAAACCTTGGAAACACCTCATTTTTGTACTTAACAAATGTGACCTTGTTCCAACTTGGGCAACAGTAAGTACAACTACTCAACCAGAATAGACTATTAAGACATCTGTCAATAAGTCAGTTGTGGGTTTTTAGGCTAAAGTGTTTCACTGCTGAGATTGTAGTAATGGGAGTGCTCTCGTTGGAAATACAAAAGTGTGCTCATTGATGGTGGGCGGAGGCACCAGGAGACAGCTGCTGAGGCCACTGCCTGCTTCACATTATGCTCCATTAATTGCATTTAGTAACAATGAGGACATCTTTTGGAATACTGTTTTGTATTTATAAGACAAGACAAAAGCATTAACCATTATACTTGGAAAAACCATTTCAAAGAATTGTGGCTAACATTTTCGTTAGACAACATTATATTTGAAACAGTTCTGTAATTCAAGCTCTGATTCTTCCACATAATGTAAATAAATGAACTGCAGTTTACCAACATGTTTTCGTCTCTCCCTCTAGAAACGGTGGGTTGCTGTCCTCTCCCAGGATTATCCGACACTTGCTTTCCATGCAAGCCTTACTAACCCATTTGGCAAGGGAGCATTCATTCAGCTTCTGCGGCAGTTTGGAAAGGTATTGAGCCCTGATCTGTTTCTCCTGGAGTTGTGTAGCTGTGAGTTGGTGTAAGAATCTGTCTTGCCACGGCATAGCAGAAAGTTACCAATTTCTTAACTGGACATGGTTGTGCAGATCTGTAGTCCTAGCTACTCAGGACACTGAGGCAGGAGGATCGCTGGAGCCCAGGAGATCAAGGCTACAGTAAGCTATGATGGCAACACTGCACTCTAGCCTGGGTGACAGCAAAACCCTGCCTCTACAAAAAAAAGAAGATGTGGCCAGGCGTGGTGGCTCACACCTGTAATCCCAGCACTTTGGGAGGCTGAGGCAGGCAGATCACAAGGTCAAGAGTTTGAGACCAGCCTGGCCAATATGGTGAAACCCTGTCTCTACTAAAAATATAAAAATTAGTCAGGCGTGATGGCACACCCCTGTAGTCCCAGCTACTCGGGAGGCTGAGGCAGGAGAATCGCTTGAACCCGGGAGGTGGAGGTTGCAGTGAGCTGAGATTGTGCCACCGCACTGCAGCCTGGGCAACAGAGCGAGACTCCATCTCAAAGAAAAAAAAAAGAGAAGATGTAAAACTTCCAGAGTTGTAAAAACCACAGAGCGTCAGGATTATAAGAGATTCTGAAGTGTTTTCTTGCTCAGCCTTTGCCACCATCCGTGACCAGTGTTGCTTCCATTTCTGCCACAGCCCTGGCAGCTGACGTTTCATGCTCTGCTGGGCTTTGCAGTCCTGCTGTGCCTCCTCTGCCCATGGAGCCCATTCAGCTTCTATCTCCTCTGGTTGGAGAGGGCCCTGCCAAAATTCAAGCTTCAGATCCCTGGTCAGATGTCAGCTCCTGAGGGAAGCCCTGGAACCAGACTACCCTATCAAATGTTCTTAAAGCTTCATGCTCTGTGCCTGTCATTTTTAATTTGTATATTTAAGTTAATTCTACCTGGCTTCTAACAAAAGACACATGTCTGCTGTCCCACCCTTCCCCACTGTATAGAAGCAAATGCTTCCAATAGTTAGCTGTTCTGTTATTTTTCTCCATATTTTTAGTACATGCTTAGGATTTTTTGTTGATCTGTGCCTACTCCCCCACCCCCAGTTTAAGATGCTTATTAATTTCCTACTATGGAAAATGAGGATTTGCTTTCTTATAGCCATCCTCCCTCTGTATGTACTTCCCCCTGTATTGTTAGATGCCATTGTTGGGTTACAGTATTATTCATTCAGTGTTGGTTGGTGGTGGTAGTGGTTGTTGTTTTAATTTGGAAAGGAGAGCTTTATTTCTCATAAAGGGTTGCAGCCTGCAGGGTGGCCACTCTAACAGGCTGGGAAGAGTAACCTTGGCCATTCAACCTTTACACTGTCATGACTGTAACAGGTTAGTCACAGCTGATCCACATGGTGTGCTATGAGTATAATTCCTTTCTGATCGAAGCTTTTATTTTCACTGGTGTTACTTTGCTGTGTTCTATTTGCATCTGTCACTATCATGTTACCAAATTCTCTGATACAGTAGGAACTCTCAGTGCTTCCAGGCAGCACCAGTTCCCTTCGGTGGCCAGCACTCCGTCCTCTGCAGGGTTGGCCACTCTCCAGGCTGCTGCAGCGTCGTCTTTCTGGGATTTCCTTTCACTGTCATCCAGAGAATTCCCATGGCTGTTTTCCTGTATGGGAACTCTTGTTCATAGGACCTCTTTTCTTCTTTTCTGGTTTACTCCTTCCTTTCGATGGGACATATCTTCCAAAAGTTTCTTTAGAAGGAATACTTGGAAAGAACATTTTTGAGATACGCCTTGCATTCTGAGAATATCTTTATTAACGTCTTTATTCTACGCTTTATGCTGTTTTTCCTCAGAATACGGAAGTTACCACTACACTGTCTTCTGACTTCTGAGGAATCTGAGGCCATTCTGACCCCTCATACTTTGTGTGGCTGTGATGTCTCTTTTTGAGACAGGGTCTTGCTTTGTCACCCAGGCTAGAGTGCGGTGGCGCAACCTCAAACTCCTAGGCCCAAGCGATCCTCCTGCCTTGTTTTGGCCTTCTGAAGTGCTGGGATTACAGGTGTATGCCACCACGTCCAGCCGGTCTTTTCTTATTCTAAAATTTAAAATTTCTCTTGTTCTAAAATTTCACAGTGATGTGTCTTGAAGTGGGGCTTTTATTGCTTAGTGAGCTCGGCGTTTGATGAGACTTTAGTCTGATATTGTCTTACATTATTTCTTTGAAATTTTCTTTCCTCCCTCAGTTGTCTGTATTCTTGTTCAGAAATTTGCTTTTACCTCCTGGTTTAATATTTGAATTATATTTTCTTTTTTTTTTTTTTTTTTTTT
>NW_012109752.1:79683-86222 GCF_000951045.1 Mandrillus leucophaeus | reverse complement strand
GTCACCAGGCTGGAGTGCAGTGGCGCAATCTCGGCTCACTACAACCTCCGCCTCCCGGGTTCAAGCAATTCTCCTGCCTCAGCCTCCCGAGTAGCTGGGGTTACAGACATGCGCCACCACACTTGGCTAATTTTGTATCTTTAGTAGAGATGGGGTTTCTCCATGTTGGTCAAGTTGGTCTCAAACTCCCGACCTCAGGTGATCTGCCTGCCTTGACCTCCCAAATTGCTGGAATTACAGGCGTGAGCCACCGTGTCTGGCCACTTTCCTTGTTTTGATCATCCAGCTGCCCTATCACAAAATTTATTTTGCCAATCACTTTTAATTTGTAATTTCTGAGAGCTCTTGTTGAAATCTGATTTGCTCTGCCTCCTTTTACATCTTACTTCACAGTCACAGTGTCTTCTCTCTCTCCAAGAACGTTAATGATGTTTTGAAATTTTCCTGTCTACATTGATTCTGTTACCTCCGAATTTTTGTTTTTTGTCTTTTCTGCTAGAGTCACACTTGAAAATTTTTTCTTTTACTTTAAAAATTTTTTTGAGACAGGGTCTTATTCTGTCTTAACCCAGGCTGAAGCGCAGTAGTGCAATCATGGCTCACTGCAGCCTCGACCCCCAAGTAGAGTCAC
This sequence comes from Mandrillus leucophaeus, assembly GCF_000951045.1. Classification (NCBI taxonomy): domain Eukaryota; kingdom Metazoa; phylum Chordata; class Mammalia; order Primates; family Cercopithecidae; genus Mandrillus; species Mandrillus leucophaeus. Next base: position 85,591 of record NW_012109752.1, on the reverse strand, counting down.
ACTTAAATGTTTATTCTTGATTCTCTATTTATATTTAAGAGTAAGGCATTAGGCCAGGTAGAGTGGCTCATGCCTGTAATCCCAGCACTTTGGGAGGATGAGGCAGGCAGATCACTTGAGCTCAGGAGTTCTAGACCAGTGTGGGCAATATGGCAAAACTCCATCTCTACAAAAAAATAGAAAAAAATTAGCAAGGCATAGTGGTGCACACTTACGGTTCCAGCTACCCAGGAGGCTAAGGCAGGAGGATTGCTTGAGCCCAGGAGGCTGAGGCCGCAGAGAGCTGTGATTGTGTCAATGCACTTCAGCCTGGTGACAAGGAAAGACCCTGTTTCAAAACAAAAAAAAATTAAGGCATTAAAAAACTGATGGGTTCTTTTTTTTCTCCATGGAGTAGCCTTGTTGACTGATAGACTTCATTGTAGGGTGATTTAACAGGGACTCAAATTTTATTTATTTATTTATTTTTATTTTTATTTATTTATTTTTTTAGATGGAGTCTTACTCTGTTGCCCTGGCTGGAGTGCAGTGGCCCGATTTTGGCTCACTGCAACCTCTGCCTCCTGGGTTCAAGCAGTTCTCCTGCTTCAGCCTCCCAAGTAGCTGGGACTACAGGCAAGCACCACCAGACCTGGCTAATTTTTGTATTTTGAGTAGGGTTGGGGTTTCACTATGTTGGCCAGGCTGGTCTAGAACTCCTGACCTCAAGTGATCTGCCCACCTCAGCCTCCCAAAGTTCTGGGATTACAGGCATGAGCCACTGTGCCTGGCCAGGACCCAAATTTTTTGCTGGGAGGACATCCTAAAGATACCATTGTCTGTAGGTCTTTTTTTTCTTGGGCTTGTGAGTTTCCCCAGAAGAGAATTTTTCACTCTCTAGTTCTAGGGGTATAGAATCCTGGCTGCTAGAGTTCTAGAAACTCAAAGGGAATAGTAGACTGGGCATCTCACTATTTAATACTTACATTTTCAATTAATCATTCTGGGAATACTGTTATCTCTAAATCCAGGATCCCTTTCAAGTCTGAAGATTACAGATGCTTTCAAACATGTGACATTTCAAAAAATCCAAAAACCTATTTCATAGGCCCTGGATTTCTTTGAGAGTAAAGAAGTTGTGTGCCCACGCTGAATGAGGGAGGGGATGGAGAAGTGTGGCTGCTTTGGCAGACTGTCTTCTGGTCCTTGTTTTCAGCCCTATCTTAAAAGGGATACACCACCAATTCCCAGGGCTCTCTATGATTCATTGTCATTATTATTGCTGGATCTTTAGTTTTTCTGTCTTTACAACCACTTAGCTTTTATGTTTTGTAGTGGGCCAAGTTTGATACTGCTTTTAAGCATCTAGTATTTTGTTTAACATCATTTTAGTTTTCGTTGTCTCATCTCCATCCTATTCTCTGGTTCAGTATGTTTGGTTCTGTTGGTTTAAAAGTGTTAATGTCCACTGCTGTCATTCTAGTGGAGTTGGTGAGGGAACGGGGTTAGCATGTATGTTCAGTTCACCATGTTGAATCAGAAGCCTCCATTCGTTTGTAGGCCCTCTTCTTGATAGCAAGAAGACTTCTTGAGACTTTCGCCCAGTAGTCTAACTTTCAAGGTTGCTTTTTTTTCTTTTGTTATTTATTATTGGCAGTGGAAATGCAGATGTATTATGCAAGGAAAAGGAGGGGTGAGTTGTGGCATTGTCCAGTTGATGAATCTGTTCAGATTCTTTTTCCTGAAGATATTTTATCAGTAAATGGCATTGTCCTAAATCAGTGACTAGCAAGCTATTTTTCTTCTTCTTTTGTTTCTTTTTTTTTTTTTTCTGAGACTGGAGTCTTACTCTGTCACCCAGGCTATAGTGCAGTGCATGATCTTGGCTCCCTGCAACTTCGGCCTCCCAGGTTCAAATGATTCTCCTGTCTCAGCCTCCCAAGTAGCTGGGATTATAGGTATGCACCACCATGCCTGGCTAATTTTTGTATTTTTAGTAGAAACGGGATTTCATCACATTGGCCAGGCTGGTCTTGAACCCCTGACCTCAGGTGATCCGCCCACGGCCTCCCAAACTGCTGGTATTACAGGCATGAGCCACTGCCTTCTTTTGTTTCTTGACCTACATACTTTTAACCTTAACACATATAAGGATAATTTCACATGCATGACTGAGGAAATGACTCACCTCTGATTTATTAATAAGCTGATGTATCCAGCTCACTCAGATTATGTAGGTGGTGTGTATCTAGGCTTCAGATCAAGTTGTATCAACAGCTTTGCAGTGTATTGATATTAACAAAGTAATACAACCTGCTTGTCCAAAGGGATACATACGACTGCATGTGTGTGCTGTGTGTTCTCTCTTTGAACAGTTGCACACTGACAAGAAACAGATCAGCATTGGGTTCATTGGCTATCCAAATGTTGGCAAGAGTTCTGTGATAAATACATTGCGTTCTAAGAAAGTTTGCAACGTGGCTCCCATTGCAGGTGAAACGAAGGTATGTTTGGCGCAGGGTGACCGTACCTCTGCATATTTTATTTTCATAGAGGGTGATTGGTTAGGACTTGTTGATTTCTCACTGCTTCTCTTGAATACAGACCACCATTAGGAGTTTAGCTCTCCATATAATAGTTTGGAACGTATCGGAGTTGTTTCTGCCCACTTTGGTAAGACTGAGAGTACTTTATATGCCACCGTGTGGCTTTGGCGTGTGTTGGTTAATGTGATTCATATTTAAATCTGTTTTAAATGGTCACTCCAGCTTTTTATTTTGATAAACAAAACTAACCCAAGAATGTTTGATGCCTGGGTTAAGAAGCCTCAACCTTAGGGTAGGTCCTGAAAGTTGGGGGTCATATCCTACAACACGGAGTGGGGAACAGCATGGTTTTGCTTAAAGGCAATGAGATCAAGCAGTACTAAGCTCTCAAGAGTACTTTTAAAACTCAGGGAAAGGTTCACTGGGTATAATTGCACAATACTAGATGGAAATCCTGTCTCTGCGTTATTTTTAGACTCTTAGCTGCTGGAAACTATAGTTTACACTTAGTGGAAGTATCTTGTGCACGGCACAGATGAGACAGTTAGTAGCTTAATTACTTAGCAGGTTGCTTTCCTTTGACTCACCCCTTCCTTTTTCCAGCATCATACATGAGCGTCAGGGGTTTGTGAAATTAGACTCTTAGTGTTGGATACAGGACAACTCTGACTTTTTTCTGACTTCAGGTCTGGCAGTATATTACTCTGATGCGTCGGATATTCCTGATTGACTGTCCAGGTGTGGTTTACCCCTCTGAGGACTCCGAGACAGACATTGTGCTAAAAGGAGTTGTGAGTATTTGGCCCCGATAGGCTGTTTGTGTTTGCGGGGGAGTGTTCTGTAGGGAACCCTGGATAGCTTTCCTTTTCACTCATTAAGAAGGCAGTTTGGGGTCAGCCTGTCTGATCAAACTTTAGGAACATGATGCTGAACAGGGCAGCCTCTCAGCATAAGCTGTTTGAGGAGTTAGTGGAACCATGGGCATATCTGGTCAATATCATGCCACAAAAGAGTTTGTAGTTTACACACAGGATCCAAAGGGAAGCAGGGCCTGTTTATGCTTAGCAATAATTCATCTTCCTGGGTTTATGGGTTGAGTCATTTTGGAACCGAGTCATTTCCTCACTTGTTTCTGAATATGACCGAAAACTGTAAATGGTTCCACTTAACCTTGACCATGCTTCTGGCTATACATACTGTGCACATTCCTCCTCTCCTTTCTTAAACTATTCCATCCTTTTTGTGTCCTGGGATGGGCAGGCTTTTAACCATTTCTGCAAGTGAGTAACATGAAGCATTCCAAGTTTAAACTGTTTGTGGCAGCCACGCAGTTAGTTTGTGGTGAGTGGGGATTAAAGCTGAGTTCTGGGCTCTGTGGCTATGGTCAGCTTTCAGCAGTGCTCCTTGCAGCCGACCATGTCTAGCCACCTCAGAGACAGGCTCCTGCCAGTCTCCACTAGCTTTGTGATGTTGAAATCTATTTTCAAATAGTGCTGCAAAGGACAGTGGGAACTTCACTGCTTCCACAGCAAAGTTTGTAAGTGGGAGATTTCCTATTAACATTTAGGTTCAAGTGGAAAAAATTAAGAGTCCTGAAGACCACATTGGTGCTGTACTTGAACGAGCAAAGCCAGAATATATCAGCAAAACATACAAGATTGATTCTTGGGAGAATGCTGAGGACTTTCTTGAGAAGCTTGCTTTCCGGACTGGGAAGTTACTAAAGGTGAGCCAGTGTTTGTGAGAATTGAGACTGATACCTGTTGCAGGCATATATGTATATGATATGGGCCTTTTGTTGGTATGCATGTATGAGCAGTGTGAAACTTGTCACTTAAGTGATGATGAACCCCTGGGACAACTGAAATACCCTCAAAGTGGTAGGTGGTTTTGGTCCTTTGAATTTAATTGGGAATCTCTTCGTGACCTTTCAGGGTGGAGAGCCCGACTTGCAGACTGTGGGTAAGATGGTCCTCAATGACTGGCAGAGGGGCCGGATTCCTTTCTTTGTCAAGCCACCCAATGCAGAGCCACCTGTGGCCCCCCAGGTAAGAGCAGGGTGGGCCCACCTCTGGGGAGCATGGGTCCTGACCTGGATGTGGTATAGCTTGTCATCGCCTCTCTTCATAGAGCATGTTTTCATTCAGGGGCAGTGTCTCTCGTTTTATTATTTTTTTAAATATATAAAAATATTTTTGGGGCCAGGCATGGTGACTCACACCTGTAATCCCAGCACTTTGGGAGGCCGAGGTGGGTGGATCACAAGGTCAGGAGTTCCAACCTGACCAATATGGTGAAACCCTGTCCCTACTAAAAATACAAAAATTAACCCAGCATGGTGGCACGTGCTTGTAGTCCCAGGTACTTGGGAGGCTGAAGCAGGAGAGTTGCTTGAACCTGGGAGGCAGAAGTTGCTGTGAGCCGAGATCGTGCCACTGCACTCTAGCCTGGGCCACAGAGGGAGACTCCATCTCAAAAAAATAAAAAAAACTTTTTTTTGAGGGTGAAGCACTGTTTGGGAGCTACTGCTGGACCACGGCGATCACTCCATCCTCTCTCATTCTAGAGTGCCAGTGCCAGTGCCATGGCCTTGCTAGGGGGTGCATTTGGAGACTAATAAATAGACGTATGAGAGAAGACCAAGCTTAGATACTAGTCTTCAGGGCCTTGGAAAAAGAGGGCTCATTAAATAATAAGTGATCTTCTGGTACCTGTATCTTTTCTTATGCTTAAAAAACAGAATCATTGCTAAGATTCGTTTGTTTAACAAACATTTATTAGCATCGACTATGTGCCAGGCACAGGTAATATAGGAATGAAAAACAGCCCTGGCCCTCAAAAAGCCTGTGATCCAGTGAGAAAGGAGGGTGGTACTATTGATAGTTGGAGAAAGAAGTCTGATGGCTGAGGCCAGAAGCTCTCCTACTGTCCCCATTTCCCTCACCCTGGCAGTGGACTGCCAGAAGCCTCAACATTAACGTTTTGCCTTTCTAGTTCTAGGACCTTTTTCAGAACCCAGCCAAGTCTCGAAATGGTGGCTTCAAATTTTGCATCTCTGCTTGCTAGTGTTGTTGGGTCTGTACAGTTCTGGTTTCCTCTTACCTGACTCCATTCCAAGTTGCAGTGCAGCTAGGTATTTTCAGTTGAATGTATTCTGCAGCATTTGAAAGTTAGCCTGAGCCGGGCGCGGTGGCTCATGCCTGTGATCCCAGCAGTTTGGGAGGTTGAGGCGGGTGGATCACTAGGTCAGGAGTTCGAGACTATCCTAGCTTTACACGGTGAAACCCTGTCTCTACTAAAAATACAAACAATTAGCTGAGGGTGGTGGCGGGCACCTGTAGTCCCAGCTACTCGGGAAGCTGAGGCAGGAGAATGGCGTGAAC
>NW_012109752.1:76513-77650 GCF_000951045.1 Mandrillus leucophaeus | reverse complement strand
TTTAATCGTAGGGTCACCAAAGGAGGAGATGGGAAGAATCCTGAAATCCATCTCCACGAAGAGTTTGGGGTTCGGGTTTTTAAAGGGTTCTCCAGTAGGCTGGAGTGAGGATCATTGGTTGGATGAAGAGTGCAGGGTGAAGTCGCGGGACAGGGAGATGAAGAAGCTGTGTTCTCATGCAGATCCCATTTCTCTGGGGATCTTCAAACTGGTTGCTGGAGGTAGGGATCTGAAAAAACATTGTAAGCAATCCTTAAACAAAAACTTGATGATTCTAATGTCAGAGATCTTGCCTGTAGGAACAATGGAGATGCACATCAGTTCTTACATAGTCTTATGACCCAAATGTCAGAAATCCTATCTGTAGGGACAGTGGGGATGCAAATGGTCAGTACCTAGTGTTCAGGGACTTTTAGCAACAAGGATATGGGGCAAATTGCCCCCTAATTAGTGCTTAATTATAATTTCTGTCCAGAACTTGGCAGGTACTTCTTGTCAGCCCGTCGGAGGCAGTTTCACTATCATGTGCCTTACTCTGTGATTCTGTTTTTCTCTTTTTGGTTGAGGGCAGAAACCCCTTCAGAAACTGAAAGCCAAAAATTGCGCTTCCTAGAAAAATGTATATAGAAATTTTGTGTGTGGTTTCCTGAATTTTATAGTTCTGTACTTATTTAGTGATTTGCCTGGCCACTTTTGACTTGAGAACATCACTTTAAGTTCTGAGTTTTTGTTGCAAGGATAAAGTGATATTATACATGTGAAACACCAGTAGAAAGCTTGGCACATTTTTGTCTTTGCAGTTACCTAAAGCAGGCCAGTCATTTCAGGGTCCCCAGACTTAGTGCTCTTATGAACTCTCTTCACTCACAGAACTCCCCCTCCTTACCTTATACTCTTGCTTCAAGATGCCTCCTCTTTTAGTCTGTTTTGTGATGCTGTAACAGAATACTGCAGACTGGGTAATTATAATGAACAGAAATTGTTTCGGCTCATGGTTCTGGAGGCTCGGAAGTCCAGTATCAAGGCACCAGCGTCTGACAAGGGTCATCCCATCGTGGAAAGTGGGAGGACAAGAGTAAGCAAGAGAGAGTCAAACTTGCTTTTATAACAAACTCACTCCTTTTTTTTTTTTTTTTT
>NW_012109752.1:71198-72920 GCF_000951045.1 Mandrillus leucophaeus | reverse complement strand
AAAAAAAAAAAAAGTTAGCCTGAAACTGAGCTTAATTGACTTTCTTCCTTCTCCCTGCCCAAACCATCAGACAACCAAGCAAAAGTTTCTCTTCCTCTTTATGTGTATTGCATTATTCATTCATTCATTCATTCACGGATACATTCACTCAGCAATCCCATATTGAGTGTCTCCTGTTGGCCACAGACTCTTCTGGGTACTGGTGGTGCTGTGGTGAGAAACTGACAGGCTGCTGCTGTCCTGCACATACATTCCAGCAAGGGAGTGTGTGGTTTCTTCTGACACCAAATACATAGTTTTTTTCCATACCAATTCTGCAGTTCCAGAAACCAGCTGAGTGTCCCAACAATTCAGTTCAGTCATGACACTAACTCCCAGAGTTAGCACAGACCCCACAAGTTAAGGACTAGGTCCCCTGCTTCAGATGGCAGCTGTGGGCTATCCACATTTATGCCCCGCTAACTACAAATTCTGGGGTTCTGGAGTTAGATAATTTGCCAGAAGGACTCCCAGAACCCAGGAAAGTGCTATGTTTACAATTAACAGTGTATTATAAAGGGTGAAACTCAGTCACAGCCAATGAAGAGGTGCACAGGGTAAGGCATGGGGAAGAGGCACAGAACTTCCATGCCCTCCCCGCACACTGATGTGTTCAGCAACCCAGAGCTTTCCAAACCCCATCATGTAGGGGTTTTTATGGAGGTTTCATTACATAGACATGACTGATTAAATCTGTGGCAGTTGGTGATAGGCTTAATTTCCAGTCTCCCTTCTCACCTCTGAGCGGCTGAAAGCACCAACCATGTGGTCAACTGCTTGGTCTTTCTGGTGACCAGCGCATCCCCCATCCTGATGCTATCTAGGGGTCCATCATGAGTCACCACATTAGCGTCAACTCGGGTGTGGTGGAAAGGGGCTTGTAACCAATAACAAAAGATACCCATCACTTGAGAAATTCCAAGGGTCTTAGGAGCTCTGTGCCAGGAAGTATGGTATTTATATCACAGGGAGACAGTAAGCAGATAAATATATAATGTCAGGAAATCTTGCGTGCTGTGAGGAAAACTAAACCAGGCTAAGGGGTTTGGGGGAGATGAGGAGTACTTTATGTGGGGTGGCCAGGGAAGGCCTCTGAGGCAGTGGCACTTCAGCAGAGCTCTTAATATGAGACAGGAGCCATGCTAGTGTCTAGGGAGAATGTTCCAGGCAAGGGGAACAGCGCATCCAGAGCAGCTGGGGCAGGAGTGTGATCTGTGTGTCCTGATGCTGAAAGGAGGTCACTGGCTGGAATGTGATGGGCCAGGGGAGGGTGTCATGGTGGAAAGCCATTGGAGGGTTTTGAGTTGGCAGCTGGATTCTAGGGTCATTCTGGATGTCTGTATCACTGCTCTCTTGGGACCCTGTGTGGAAACACTGGCATTGTCTTCAGCCCTTCCTCCATATCTAGTCAGTAAGTGTAGATAAGTAGTTCAGATAATTCTTAAGAACTATTGTAACCATAATAGATTTGTTGCCCAGTGCACACAGCAAGTCAGTACGCTGAGACACCACCAGGTTGCATCAGAGAAAGAAATTTAATCGTAGGGTCACCAAAGGAGGAGATGGGAAGAATCCTGAAATCCATCTCCACGAAGAGTTTGGGGTTCGGGTTTTTAAAGGGTTCTCCAGTAGGCTGGAGTGAGGATCATTGGTTGAAGAGTGCAGGGTGAAGTCGCGGGACAG
>NW_012109752.1:63847-70123 GCF_000951045.1 Mandrillus leucophaeus | reverse complement strand
TTCTCTGTTGCCCAGGCTGGAGTGCAGTGGCACGATCTCGGCTCACTGCAACCTCTGCCTCCTGGGTTCAAATGATTCTCCTGCCTCAGCTTCTTGAGTAGCTGAGATTACAGGCATATGCCACCATGTCCAGCTAATTTTTGTATTTTTAGTAGAGGTGGGGTTTCACCATGTTGGCCAAGCTGGTCTTGAACTCCTGACCTTGTGATCCGCCCACCTTGGCTTCCCAAAGTGCTGGAATTGTAGGCGTGAGCCACCACATCCGGCCAACAGACTCACTCTTAAAATAACCCACTCCCAAGATCACATTAGTCCATTCATGGAGATGGAGCCCTCATGATCTAATTACTTCTTATTAGGCCTCACCTCCCAACACTTGCTGCATTGGGGATTAAGTTTCTGTATCAGTCCATTTTCATACTGCTATGAAGAAATACCTGTGACAGGTTCATTTATAAAGAAAAAGAGGTTTAATGGACTCACAGTTCCACATGGCTGGGGAGGCTTCACAATCATGGCAGAAGGTGAAGGAGGAACAAAGGCATGTCTTACATGGCATCAGGCAAGAGTGCGTGTGCAGGGAAAATGCCCTTTATAAAACCGTTGGATCTCATGAGACTTACTCATCACCAGAGCGGCATGGGAAAGACCCACCCCCATAATTCAGTTACCTCCCACCAGGTCGTTCCTACAACACGTGGGGATTATGGGAGCTACAAATCAAGATGAGATTTGGACACAGCCAAACCATACCAGTTTCCAGTGTATGAATTTTGGGGGATACATTTAAATCAGAGGACTTCCTCAAATGCCTCTCTGAGTACTGTTCTAATCTTTCACATCCAGCCTGGCCTTCATTTTTATGTAGTTGTGTGTGCCGATTTTGCATGTGCTTGTATCAGCAATTCCCTTTGGAAGGTCTAGGGAGCCTTGCTTGTCTATGGTAAATCATTGGTTGGTTTTAATGGTTTAAATAGTCTTAGTTGGCTCATCCTATGGAACTACACATATATTCCTTTGATCCTAGTACTGGTCTCTGGGCTTAATGTACATTGGTTTAAAAATAGATTAATGAAATGACTCAAATTTGGGTGTTTTCAATACCGTCCCTTAGTCCTGAGAAGAGGACTGTTTAAGAGCAAGGTGTGAGTTCAGAAATTCCATTTTTCATTTTCTGATTCTATTTCTCTCCCCCATTTCCACCTTTAATAGCTTCCACCCTCCCCATCTTTGGAAGTTGTCCCAGAAGCAGCCCGAAAGAATCCAGGAGAGGAAGTTACAGAAACTGCAGGTGAGGGGTCAGAATCCGTCATTAAGGAAGAAACAGAAGAGAACAGTCACTGTAATACTAACACAGAGATGCAGCAGATTCTCACACGGGTTCGGCAGAACTTTGGTAAAATCAACGTGGTGCCTCAGTTTTCTGGGGATGACCTGGTTCCTGTGGAGGTGTCAGATCTTGAGGAAGAGCTTGAGAGCTTTTCTGATGAAGAGGAGGAGGAACAGGAGCAACAAAGAGATGATGTAGAAGAGTCTTCCTCGGAGCCTGAGGAGGAACATGTAGGAAACGACACCAAAGCCGTTATTAAAGCCCTGGATGAGAAGATTGCCAGATATCAGAAGTTTCTAGACAAAGCCAAAGCCAAAAAGTTTTCAGCAGTCAGGTAATATTTTCATCTTCTCACAAATTGCAGATTATTCGTTCCTTTCCCGAAAATTTGCCATGAGTACCAGAGCCATATTTTTACCTGGGGTTATTGCCATTTGTTTGTTTGATTAGGTTTTTTGTTTGTTTGGTTTTTGAGACGGGGTCTCGCTTTGTTGCCTAGACTGGCCTCACTCTCCTGGTCTCAAGCAGTCCTCTCATCTCAGCCTCCTAAGTAGCTGGGACTACACGTGTGCACCACCACATTTGGCTATTATTGCCACTTTTAAAAAGTGAGCTGTAAATTTTGTAAAATGCAGCTGCCTGCAGTATGAGAAGCTTTAGAAACACCCAGGGAGGTACAAATATGTTGGATGTTGACTTCTTCCACTGGTGATAACTACATGGATAGGAGTGGGGTTTCTTGAGTCTGTGAGTTTGTCGCAGGTCTCCAGGTCAGCATGTGATTCGGGGGAGTGAGAGGAGGAATGTTACTTTGCTTTTCTGTTTCAGAATATCCAAGGGACTGAGTGAAAAGATATTTGCAAAACCTGAAGAACAAAGAAAACCGCTGGAAGAACATGTAGATGATACAGGTGAAGATAAATTATTTCAACCATTTAGATATAATTTGTATCTTTAGAGTTTTGAGAAACCTAAGTTCAGTCTCCAAATTATCTCAGTCATCCACATAAATGTTTGTCATATCTGGCAGATTACTTTAAATTTACATACTATTATGCAAATTGAATTATCCACTTTTCATTCTGCACATTTTTTAGGATTAAATTGGCAATTCAGGAAACTTCCTGGAAAGCGTTCATTATTAACCTTAGAATCCAAGGGTGGGTCCACAGACAAAGAAGGGGGCGTGTTTCCTGCATTTATCCTTTCCTCCATTTGACTATCAGCTTCCACATTGAGAGCGTGGCTCAGGGCATCCTGACCTGGCGGCCTCCCCTTGGCCTGCTTTACTCACCACTCTGCTCACCTGCTCTGTCCACACTGGGTGACCTCCTTCCGATACATCAAGCTTGTTCCCACCATTGGGTTTATAAACAAATTTTCAGTAGAAAATTCCTGTTTGTGTATCGTTTGTATCCAGCACCTTCCAAAAAGGGAAAGAAGCGGAAGGCACAAAGGGAAGAGGAACAGGAACATTCAAATAAAGCTCCCAGGGCGCTTACATCAAAAGAAGTAAGTGTTGTAGGGCTTAAGGGTGTCCCAAGTAGAGTAAATAGAACCCCAGTTGTCAAGACCCACTGAAACAAATGGTCTAGAGCTGAATCCCAAGAACCCCAGTCCTCGTTGACCTAGTTGAGGTCAGATAAATAGGGTCAGGGCTGGCCTGGTGGATGAAGGTCCTTGAGTCCATGTCATATGTTTTAGGAGTTTCTAATCAACATCTCCACACCAGTGGACTATCCTCTAGAGGAGTCAGTTTCTAGTCCCAAGGGAAATGACCCGATGAGCAGATCTGTTTTGGGCAGATCACTGACCTCTGTGAAGGACAGCTTTGGAGCTGAGCTGTTCAGAGCTGGAGTGGGCCTTCTGGGGAGGGGAGTGGTTAGCAGCGCTCAGTCTTGCTGCAGGGGACTTGTCAGGAGTGATGCAGAACAGATTCTCGCATTGGATAAGGGTTGGATCACATGTGGATTTGTAACTTGGAGATTCGTAAGTCACAATGGAAGAGTAACCTTAGGTCTAAGGGGGAGCCCTCCCTCATTAGCACTGCTTCCAGTAGCTGTGGAAGCAGCACGGGAAATAGAACACAGAGATGAGAAGCAGGGACTCCTGTTTTGTGAATGACTTTCAGGGTTTTTTTTTTTTTTTTTTTTTTTTTTTTTTGCCATTTTTTACAGCGGAGGCGAGCAGTACGGCAGCAACGGCCGAAAAAAGTTGGTGTGCGCTACTATGAAACACACAACGTGAAAAATAGGAACAGGAACAAAAAGAAGACCAATGACTCAGAGGGACAGAAACACAAACGCAAAAAATTCAGACAAAAGCAGTAATGTTTAAAAGGTTTTTATTAAATTATACAAAAACATGCAATTAGAAATTGTGTTTTCTTCCTGCCCCATTGGCATTTCTAAGGCCATAATGCATTTGTTCTGAGGTTTGACAGTTGAAGCCCTTCACCAGTGCTAGGGAAATAAAGCCTCCTCACCCTTAAGTATTTCAGTGATAAGAGTCTGAAAGTGTAGCACTTCAGGTAGACTGTGGATGAACTAAGAGATTCATCCACAGTCACCCTGTCATATAAATGTCTGACAGAAATAGGGGACGAGGTCTACAAAATGGAAAGGGTGATACTTCTTTTTTATTGGTAATGAGTGATTTGGAATAGAAGCATACTGAACTGCAAATTTCAAGGACGTTAGTGTACATGGCCTGGGCTTTGAGATACAAGAAGGCTGGGTGCGGAAGAAATAGGAGAAAGCGGGCCGGGCGCGGTGGCTCAAGCCTGTAATCCCAGCACTTTGGGAGGCCGAGACGGGCGGATCACGAGGTCAGGAGATCGAGACCATCCTGGCGAACACCGTGAAACCCCGTCTCTACTAAAAAATACAAAAAACTAGCCGGGCGAGGTGGCGAGCGCCTGTAGTCCCAGCTACTCGGGAGGCTGAGGCAGGAGAATGGCGTAAACCTGGGAGGCGGAGCTTGCAGTGAGCTGAGATCCGGCCACTGCACTCCAGCCCGGGCTACAGAGCGAGACTCCGTCTCAAAAAAAAAAAAAAAAAAAAAAAAGAAATAGGAGAAAGCTACAGTAATTTCTGCCTCAATGAGTCTGTGAAGTGGACCCACTTACGACACATACATTCCTGTCTTAGAGTCCTGGAACCAGCAGATCTCGTGGAAAGAGTTCTTTCCCATGGAAATGACAACACAGGCAGGTCATTTGAGTGGAGCCTTAAAATTCCTCAGGATACTGGATCAGGGTAAAAGCTGCCCCTTAGATTCCAGATGAGAATGTGTATGGTGTGTTCAGCTTGGGGAACACAGCTTTTCTGGGGGAACAACAGTGCTTCCATTGTGAGCCTTGAAGCTCACTGGACCCAAGACAGATGGCAGATGGAAGCTCTGCTAAGGAGAGTCCCTTCTCACACCTCTTTCCGGGGAAGCTGACCATGTTAGTGCCTTTTAGGTCATGTTACTTGTGCAGCCTAACTGAAGGATGGAAGTTCTCCAGCTTACCACCCTAGCCCATCCTGCCTTGCCCTAAACTAAAGATTTATGTCACTCATTCAGTCTTCTGGGTCTACAAAACCAGGAGAGTGGAAGAGAAATACTAAAATGCAGTTGTCTAGCAGCCATACTCCAATCATTAGTCATTAGACCTGCATTTGGTTACCTCTTCAGTTGTTAATTAACGTCACTACTTAGGGGAGTGCAGAGTCAGGGCTTGATTTTCTGCAGGATAAGGGGAACAGATCGGTGCTGGGGGAAGAGCTGAGTTGCAGACAACTGAAAGGCCACTGTGACTAGTATTCCTTTCTAGCAAACATTTACTTTCTCCAAAGCCATAGGTTTGACCCTGCCATCGTTTCCTAACGTAGGCAGTCTGAAACCGAGGAGGAAGGGGTCCAGTTGACTGGTAAGTGTGGATAATACATTAGAAAACCAAAGCTCCAAAATGAGTTAGAAATGCATTCGAGCAGGGATAAGAAGATATTAAATAAGGAAGGCCAGAGGCCCAAGAAGCCCAAGTTAGTTAAGGTAGAAGATGAATTGTGAACTAAAAGTTTGAGGAGCAGAGAAGCAGATTCATTTGGCCAGAAGTAAGTATTGGTATAGAGTGATGACGAGATAGCAGTTACTTTCTTAGAATTTGAGCTGGCAGATCCCAAGGCTGACTAGTAAGCCACACACTTAGATTAACAGGGCCACACCATCTTCCATTGCCCAGCCAGGAGCCTAGCTGGCAGACCTTAGGTGTTTCATGACATTGGAGCAATAGTGTGACTTCTGACAAATACCTAGGTGGTGGTTAGGGGAGGGTATAGCTTGCTCACTCAGGAAACGCTTTTTATTACAAAGGGCTTATGATGATTTTATTGGCTGCCAGAAGAACATAGTAAATAATCCCAAGTGTCTTGTTGGAAATTATCATGTGGAAATTATCACTTCTTTGGTGCAATAATGCCTTCCAGTTGGGCCTGAAAAACAAAAACAAACTCCATTAATACTTGAACCTTGCAGCCTGATACAAATAGCTCAGAGGTGATAAAAGTCTCTGGGAAGAATAATCCAAATGCTGTCACTCCAAGTGTTCTTTTTCCCCTTGATCCCCAAATCCATATTTTCTAGATTAGCTAATTTCTGGCTTGGCATACAAGCCAGAGTCTGAGTACATGAGGAGATGCCAGACCTGTCTGGTTTCCACACAATGGCTCTGGGTATGATATAAAGCATTGACAAGGATATTGAATGCATTGTTGTAAGGGCTTTTCATGGCTCAGATTTCAGGCCAGAATATGTCTGCTAAGTTAAATATTTGGCTCTCTGGCCGGGCACAGTGGCTCATGCCTGTAATCTCAGCACTTTGGGAGGCTGAGGCGGGCGGATCATGAAGTCAGGAGATTGAGACCATCCTGGCTAACACGGTGAAACCCCATCTCTACTAAAAA
>NW_012109752.1:29638-62542 GCF_000951045.1 Mandrillus leucophaeus | reverse complement strand
ACTTCTAAAGAATCTTTCACCCTGGAGATTGCAAGATTGCTTTTAAATGTTAGAAATATGCTAAGGTATTTGGTTTGCTCTTGTTGCTAATCCAGGAAGAACTGGGGAACTCAGGCTTGTGAAAAAAGAATATGGCAGTTAAGGAAAGCAGCCTCAGAGTCTGCTAAGGAAACAGATTCATCTATGGCTGTGAAAGTTTCTTGCTTTTCTTTTTGTTTAACTTTTCAGCAACAAGAAAAGTTCCAGTAGTGGTTAATAGAAAGCCTTCTTTATTGCAAATGGCCAGTCCTGCTGGTGTGCAGACCTAACAAGCCTGCCAATGTCAAGACTGTAAGGTTTCTATCTGAGTCTAGGGAGGAAAGGGAGATCCATCCAGGGTCCTTTGGCCAGGGCCATGGGAAAAAGCCACTAAATGTCAGTAGGTTATCTGTCCAGAACAGTGATGCTCAAACTTTTGTAAACATTAGAATCACCTGAGACCTTGTTAAAGCACATTGCTGAACCCCAACCTCAAATTTTCTGATTCGGTAGATCTGGGGTGGGTCCAATAATTTGTCTTGCTTAGTTTGCCAGGTGAGGACGATGCTGGTCTGGGGCCTACCTTTTGAGAACCTTTGGACCAAACAGCGGGGAGGTGCAGTGCCTGTAGCATGGCCTCCTGCCCAGCTGTGTCCAGCAGCCCCCTCCCTCCCGTGACCTCAGCCGGATAAAAGACCACTGCTGGCACTGGGCTTCGAGGAAGAGCACCTAGGCCTGGGTTCCCCGACCACATTCCTGGGGAAGGTTTCTGATTTGAAATGGTTCTTCCTCTCAAAGGGCCCTGCTGCCCACTGGTTCTGACTTCTTCCCTGGTTATGCCCTGAAACAGTGCCTCAGAGGAGACAGCCATGGGACAGCACTACCACGCAAGCCAGCTGGAGCCCCGCTCTCCCCCAGGAAGGCTCCAACATACCAGCTTCAAGGGGAACGGAGTTTCACTTTTTGCCATATCCACCTCTTCCTTGAGGATGGGCAACTTTTTTCCAGGGAGAAGAATCCTCCACTAGAGAGCCAGGCTGAGGCGCCTCAGAGATTTGGAGTTGAGAGTGGAGACCCCCTCTGGAGCCCTCCCCTTCTCCCACCACCAAAGTCAGCTTCCTTTATTCTTTGGCAGTGCATGTGGACAAACAGTTAAAAGCCATGGAAAAGGAACCGAATGCCTGGCCCGTGGGGCTGGGTCTTGGGGCAGTGGGCACCTCCACCCCAGCCTGTGCGTTGATTACCTTCAGCTGCTGATTCGTCCGCTTTAGGAACTGAATCTCCTCATTGTGCTTCTTCTCCTCCACCTGCCGCCTCTCGCTCTCCCGCTTCTCGGTGGCTTCACATTTTGCCTTCTGCTCGTTCACTTGCCTCTCCAGGTCTCTCTTTTCCGTCTCCAATTCTGCAATCTGAGGAGAGAATGACCAGTCATCCTGGGATGTTGCCAGGTGAATGGAATGGTGTGAGCCTGGGTGGAAGGGATATGGGACATAAGACACTGCCAGGGTATATACTGCCACCCAGTGGGAGGTCAGTGCCTGGCATGGAGCGTCCACAGCGGAGACAACTCTGCCAAGACCACCAGGCTGGCCATCATACTCAACCAGGGGTCCCTCACTGAGGTGATGCAGGTCCAAGTGTCGTGACTGTCAGGAGAGCACCTTAGGAGGCCAGAATGTAGTGCTGGAATGACAAGCACATGGCCCTGCGGTTTACAGAAGAGACGGGGCCAAGGGTCACGGTAAACCCCACTCACTTTCCTCTCCATGTCTGACTTCCCCTGCTCAGCCTGCAGTGCCTTCCTCATGCCAAACGCCACGCTGCTCTCGTACAGGGTCTGGTAGGCAGCGATGGTCATGCGGATCTCGTCCCGGACTCGCAGCAGCAGCAGCCCCCTCTCCGCACAGTTGATGGTGACCTCCCGGATCAACTCATCTTCCAATGCACACACACCATGAGATCAGACAGGGCGTGGGGAGGGGGCTTGCACTGTGTCTACTGCAAAAACCCTTCCTCTTGGGAAGGACATTAGGGTGTTCTCACTTGGAGACAAAGTACAAAGCCTCAGAGAAGGGCCTCAGGGAGGCTGCCCTCAGTGGCCCAAAGAGCCTTGCCATGCAGTGACTCCTCTGAACTTGGCACTTGTGAGTAGCACAGAGTCAGCAAACCTGGGTCGTCCAGGGCAAAGGAAACAAGAGGCTCTGGTTTGTTTGCAGCACTGGGTCCCCTCCCTTCTGGCCTTTGGTAAAAACTGGTTACTATTCGAAAAAACCTGACTTTTTCTGTTTAAACATGGCAGCTGTTTTAAAGCAGCTGGGACATCCTGTGTGCCCCCTTGGCTGCACTGGTTTGAGGCTGGAAATGGCAATGTCTAGAGCTTGCCCACCTATCTCCCCATAAATGCTGACCTGGAGGGCGAAGCGTAACAACACACGGATAGGGCAGCCTGCTAAACCCTGCAGCTGCCTGAGGGTTTGAAGGTGATTTGCAGATTGGCACCCATAAGAGCCAGTGAGACTGGGCCGGGGGACAGCCATTTGACACCAGCACTCAAGGAGGTGCATCTTAAATCTCTCGTGTCTGTCGGTTAACAACAAATCACAATATTTTTCTGGACCAAGGGCCAAATATTCGTGGATGGATGGATGTAAATACTGAACATTAATCTTTCTGACTAAAAAATTAGCACATGCTTATTACAGAAAACTTTGGAAAACCAGATGGAAGTTCTCGTTTTACTCCAAACATCTGCTAAGGGGGTGAGGAACTCAAGTTGCCAAGAATACAGTGGCTGGCAGCTGGAGGACTTGTAGAAGAGGTGGGGCTGGTGTAGGGAAAAGAAAGAGAGATCAGACTGTTACTGTGTCTATGTAGAAAAGAAAAACATAAGGAACTCCATTTTGACCTGTACCCTGAACAATTGCTTTGCCCTGAGATGCTGCTGATCTGTAACTTTGCCCCAACCTTGAGCTCACAGAAACATGTGTTGTATGGAATCAAGGTTTAAGGGATGTAGGGCTGTGTAGGATGTGCCTTGTTAATGAAATGTTTACAGGCAGTATGCTTGGTAAAAGTCATCGCCATTCTCCATTCTTGATAAATCAGGGGCACAATGCACTGCGGAAAGCTGTGCAGGGAGTTCCAGGGCAGGGACCTCTGCCCTGGAAAGCCAGATGTTGTCCAAGGTTTCTCCCCATGTGATAGCCTGAAATACGGCCTCATGGGATGGGAAAGACCTGACTGTCCCTCAACCCCACACCCGTGAAGGGTCTGTGCTGAGGAGGATCAGTAAAAGAGGAAGGCCTCTTGCCGTTAAAACAAAAGCCTCTGTCTCCTGCCTGCCCCTGGGAACTGAATGTCTCAGGATAAAACCCGATTGTACAGTTGTTCTATTCTGAGATAGGAGAAAAATCGCCCTGTGGTGGGAGGCGAGACATGTTGGCCGCAACACTGATCTGTTACTCTTTACTCCACTGAGATGTTTGGGTGGAGAGATGCAAAAATCTCACCTACGTGCACATCCAGGCATAGTACCTTCCCTTGAACTTATTTGTGACACAGATTCCTTTGCTCACATGTTTTCTTGCTGGCCTTCTCCCCACTATCACCCTGCTCTCCTGCCGCGTTCCTCTTGCTGAGATAGTGAACATAGTAATCAATAAATACTGAGGAAACTCAGAGACCGGTGCCGGTGCGGGTCCTCCGTATGCTGAGCACTGGTCCCCTGGGCCCACTTTTCTTTCTCTATACTTTGTCTCAGTGTCTTATTTCTTTTCTCAGTCTCTTGTCCTGCCTGACGAGAGATACCCACAGGTGTGGAGGGGCTGACCCCCTTCAGCTGGGAAGGGGAAGAGGGCAGTTAGCTGTTGCTGGGTGGGTCAGGCAGAGGGAGAAAAGGGGATTCCAGTATGAGATGGGCTCCAGCTGTAGGGTGCTCAGGCTTGGATCTGTGCTGAAGGTGAAGGGAAGGGAGCAGTAGGGTGTGTAGTGTCCACCCCTCACCTGGCTCACTCACCAAAACACTGTGAGTAGAGTTCCCTGCGGACAGGGCAGATGCCTGTTTCCCTGGCCTGCCGCTGCTGCAGCTTTAAGTCTAACTGCTCCTGGAGGTGCACCACGTCCATCCTGGTGCTAGGGGTGCTGGACACCTGCTGGATCCATAGCTGCGTGTCTTCCACCCACTCCCTGTGGCAGACACAGCGAGACTGAGCAAAACCCATTGACTCGAGGGTCCCCAGCACATGAGCAGAGAGGGCCCTTTGAGCCCTCTGCCTGAGCAGCAGTGAGGGGCAGCTTTGCCACCAACCCAGAATCCTCCATCCCTTGGGATGTGAGGTTCCAAAGCCACACCCGCTATGCTGCCTCCGTAGGGACCTCGGGAATGGGTAGGTAGTGGACAATTTCCACCACGGCAATGGGCCTCTGTGAAATCATTCCCCACCATTTCAGATCTTACCCTCCTAACATGTTGAAGACCGATTTATGGTTGTTGCTTGATCTGAACAGTAGGAACTACCCACCAACTTATGGGGTGGGAAACACAGGACATCATGAACCTTGTGTGAGTGAGAAAGAGGCAGATGTGTGTATCAGGGGTGGGGAGGTTCGTGAAGGTGTGTGCCTGCATAGGCCCCCACAATAACCTTGTGGCAGAGATGGCCAGGTTGTGGAATCACATGGAGGAAGTTTGAAGGCAAAACTGCCATGGGGGAGAGGATTTCTGCATCATTGGTGGGAGGGAATCAACTGAAAAGTGACCCCCATCCTTTGACCTCCACCTCAGAGGAGATGACAGTCTGTCTTTCACTGTTTTCCCTTTTCCTCATAGCCTTACAAACTGTGCTGTCAACTTATTACATAAAAATAGATGAAAAGGCATGTTGCTGCAGAAGCAAAAAGCAAGAAGAGGAGATCATGTTGGGCAGGGGTGCTGTGCTATAGCGAATTCTCAAGGAGAGCCTCCTGGAAGAAATGACATCTGAGAAAAACCTGAGTGAAGAAATGAAAGGAACCAGGAGAATATCAAGGGAAGAACATCTTTGGCAGTGAAAACACCAGCTGTCAGGGCCCTGTGATGGGAGAGTGAATGAGGCATTTCAGAAATAGCAAGTGAGGGCCGGGCGCGGTGGCTCACGCCTGTAATCCCAGCACTTTGGGAGGCCGAGGTGGTCAGATCACGAGGTCAGGAGATCAAGACCATCCTGGCTAACACGGGGAAACCCCATCGCTACTAAAAATACAAAAAACTAGCCGGGCGTGGTGGCGGGCACCTGTCGTCCCAACTACTCGAGAGGCTGAGGCAGGAGAATGGCGTGAACCCCGGAGGCGGAGCTTGCAGTGAGCCGAGATTGCGCCATTGCACTCCAACCTGGGCAACAGAGTGAGACTCCGATTTAAAAAAAAAAAAGAAGAAAAGAAATAGCAAGTGAGGCCTCTGTGGATTCAGCACAGTGAACAGTGAACAAGAAACAGAGTAACAGGAGATAAGGTCAGGGATATATCATAGGCTAGATCATGCCACATCTTCCAGGCCATTGTAAGGACTTTTGATTTTAGTCTGAGAAGGGAAGCCATGAAAGAGTTTTGGGCAGAGACTGGCATGATCTGACTTATGACTTAGGGGCTGTATGGAGGATAGCTATTAGGAGCAGACTGGAAGCAGTGTTTTCAGACAGGAGACCATTGCAGCAGTGCGAGTGGCCACCAGTGACGAGAAGCAAGATGATGGAAGCAGAGGTGGTGAAAAGTGGTTGGATTTGGGAAAGAATTTGAAGGTGGAGCCAAAAGAATGTGACGAAGGATAGGACACATGCTGTGAGAGTGACCAAAAGGAATGAAAGGTGGTTTGAGTCCCTAGTAAAAAGTTCTCAGAAGACGGGGGAAGAGCAGACTGGGGGAGGAAGAAATTGCGATTTAGTTTGAATATGTTGAGTTTGAGATGTCTATTAGATAGCTTCATGAAGATAATGAGGAAGTAGAAGACTACATGGGCCTGGAGTTTAGTGGAGAGGACAGGGCTGGAAATACACATTTAGGAGCCATCGGCACATAGGTGGTATCTAAAGCCATGAGATTGGGTGACAGCATGCAGGAAACAAGGGTAGATTGAGAAGAGGTCTCCCACCAGCCTGCCAGGATCCAGCCATATGTAAGTTCTAGGAGCTCTGTGATACTGGGAGAAAACCCCAGCCAGGAACGGAGGCAGAGTGCCTCCTCCCACACTCCCAAAATCCACGATGCAAAAGCCTAGGCCTTCTCCCAGCCACTGCTCCTACTTTCTTACCTTGGGGGTAGTATGGCATTCAAGATTTCTTCTGCTTGCTTTGTAGGATCTGGGACACAGGGAGCTGAGGGGAGCTTGGTCTTGGGTAGCTGTGGGGCTGAACCTGAAGGTCCAGGCTGCTGGGGGCTGACTTTCAGTAGCCGAGCCTGAGATGAAGGCACAGGTGAGGGCAGGAAATGGTTCAGGAGCTCAGCTCCACACATTCCCAACCTGTAGATTGCCCCAGGTTTTCCGCACAGTCCTCCCCTCTTCCTAGCCTACTTTGGGTCGGTCTTCTCAGCAGAAATTATGTCACAGAGCTGAAGGAGGCCATGAAGTCCGGTCCCAACTCAATGCTTGAACAAGTGTTTCTGGCACATGTGCTCAGGCATGTGCTTTCACACATCCGGTGATGGGGAAATCACTACCTCATCTATTCTTGGATCCGGGTACCATGAAGAAGAGTGAGCCCCATCCATCTCCCTGTGACCTCCTTTCCCATCCTAAATCTGCCCTCTGGGGTCACACCCAACATCTGGGCTTCCTATACAATCCTCTCACCCTCCTTCTCCGACTTCCCAATTCCCTTTACTTCCAGTCGCTGCAATCCCTGTCCCTTGAGATTGCTGACCCTCAGTGCGGGAACGTGTCTTTCCCCATCGGAGTTTCGAGGCTTTGTCCTCTGAGGCCTCGTCCTTACCTTGGGGCTCCGTTTCTCCGTGTTCCGGCTCACCAGTACAGGGGTGTCGTACTTGAGCAAAGAATCTGCGGGGGGAATCATGGCGGCGGCGAGAGTAGCAGCCCAGCAGCTGCCCCGTCCAGTGTGGGCCTTGTTTGCCGTCACCATGGAAACCGCCCCTCACTCCCGCCCCCGCGCTTCTTGGCCTGGGCGGAGCTTCGAAGTGGGGCGGGGCCAACAACCGGCGAGTTTCATTCTGTGCCTCCTGGGCGGAAACCTCTTGTTCCTGGCTTCTTAGGCCTTCTGCTCACCGGTTCGTCCCTGTACTCTTGGAAGCAAGGAAAACGGCGGTTCGAGTTCCTGCGCTGCGTCTAGCTCGCGATTTGAATGAAGTGGGCAGATCACCTTTGCCGTGCCCCAATTTTGTCACCTGAAAAACAGGAGTCATCTCCTGACTCCTCATGAAGGATTAAGGGACAATTCCCAGAGGAAGTCATCTGGAGTTCCTAGGTTTTTTGAAGGGTTTTTTTGTTGTTGTTGTTCCCAAAATGTGTTTATTGAGATTGTTTCCCACTCATCTTGATTCAGGGTGCTTTTAGTGCTGCTTCCTCCTGAAGGAACATCCTTCTGTATGCCTTACTTTTCCTCCCGTAGGAGGAAAGTGGAGCAGCCAACACACAAAACTGCCGTTTGTGCATGGCTAAAGACTGGTGGTTTTATAGCATCCCGGGCATTTCACATCCATGAAGTAGGAATTGGGGCTCCGCATCAGGCGTTTCTTCTTGTGTTTCCTCTTCTCTTCGGGGGAGGGATGAAGGAGATCCTTTGCAAGAGGCATGTTCTCGTGGGTAGGTCGTTACCGCCAGAAAGGGCTTGTTTTGTTTTTTAAATTGAGATGGAGTCTCGCTCTGTTGCCCAGGCTGAAGCGCAGTGAAGTGATCTTGGCTCACTGCAACCTCCACCTCCCAGGTTCAAACGATTCTCCTGCTTCAGCCTCCCGAGTAGCTGGGATTACAGGTGCCTGCCACCACATCTGGCTAATTTTTGTATTTTTAGTAGAGACGGGGTTTCACCATGTTGGCCAGGCTGGTCTCGAACTCCTGACCTCGTCATCTGCCTGCCTCGGTCTCCCAAAGTGCTGGAATTACAGGCGTGAGCCACCGCGCGTGGCCTGAAGTATTTTTCTAATTAAATGGAGAAATGACAATGTAGGAGCCAATGAGAAGCTTCCCCTTTGCCCCCTGAGGAGTCGCTCAAAAATCAATTCACAAAAGGCAGATTAATTGGAGATAAAGCATACGAATGTATTTAAAGTGTATACACGGGGAGAATCACAGCGTGATTACCCACCCCGAAAGGGGTTCAGAAGCTTATATATATATCCTCCTGGTAAAACAGACTTATGAGGGTGGGAGAAGGAGGAATTCTGTTCAGGGATTACTAGGCAGAATGAATTAATAAGGGAACAGAGATACATTTGTAAATAGTTTTTTGTTGTTTTTTTGTTTTGGTTTGGTTTTTTTGAAGACAGGGTCTCACTCTGTAGCCCTAGCTGGAGTGCAGTGGTGCCATCACGGCTCACTGCAGCCTCCAACTCCTGGGCTCAAGTGATCCTCCTATCTCTACTGGGACCACAGGCACGAGCCACCAGCCCCTGCAAAATTTAATTTTTGTAGAGACAGAGTCTTGCTATGTTGGGCAGGTTGGTCTGGAACTCCTGGCTTCAAGCGATTTTCCTGCCTTGGCCTCCCAAAGGGCCGGAATTACAGGCTGCAGCCTCCGTGTTCGGCTGTAAATAGCTACTTTTGACAGTATAAGGGTCTCTGGTCAGGTGTGATTACATTCTTGGGAGGAGAAGAAAGAAACAATTATTCCTTTTGGTAGTCTGTATCTTAGGCAGATAAAGACCTGCGCTTTGGGAGAGACGGTGGGCACCGGGAAGGAACATTGAGGCTTCTTCAGTTCGGCATGTCAGTGCGCCATATTTTGGGGTTTCGATTTCTGAGCCCCAACAGCATTGCAAAAAGTTCAGGAAATAGAAGAGGAAAAGCTAATGATTTGCCCACGGGTTATCATCTCTGATTGCATTTCCATTTCTTCCTCCCTTCTATTTCCAAATGTAAATGTAATTATAGTTTGCGCACAATTTTGTATCCTGCTTTGTCATTAACAAGTCAGGGTTTTTAAAGTTTGTAAATGGTTTACTAATGGCCACATAACACCCATTAGTTTGGCTAACTTCCCTACTGCTGGGTATTTACATTGTTTCCACGTTTTGTAATTACTAATAATGTGGCAACAAACAGTCTTGAGAGGTTTGCTTTTTCCCAGTTTTTTTTTTGTTGTTGTTGTTTGTTTTTGAGACATCTCGCTCTGTCGCCCAGGCTGGAGTGCAGTGGTGCGATCCACGCTCACTGCAACCTGCGCCTCCCGGGTTCAAGCGATTATCTTGCCTCATTCTCCCGAGTAGCTGGGATTACAGGCGCGCGCCACCACACCTGGCTAATTTTTGTATTTTTAGTAGAGACGAGGTGTTGCCATGTTGGCCAGGCTGTTCTCGAACTCTTGACCTCAGGTGATCCGCCAGCCTCGGCCTCCCAAAGTTCTGGGACTACAGGCGAGAGTCACCACGCCCAGCCAAAAGTTTGTTTTTGAAACTTGAAACTCCCGCCACCCAAGCAGGTCACTGTGGCCACGCCCACTAGGGAGTAGTCACGTGTTTAATATCCGCCGCGAGGATTTCTGGGAGGTTGGGCACCCCGGAAGCGGAAGTCCAGGAGTCAAACTCGTCATTTCCTTCAGCTAGAGGAGCTCAACGGATCTGTTTTCTTTCGCTCAGCCAAAATCACAGAATGAAGGCGGTGAAGAGCGAACGGGAGCGAGGGAGCCGGCGAAGACACCGGGACGGGGACATGGTGCTGCCGGCGGGGGTGGTGGTGAAGCAGGAGCGTCTCAGCCCAGAAGTCGCACCTCCCGCCCACCGCCGTCCGGACCACTCCGGCGGTAGCCCGTCTCCGCCGGCCAGCGAGCCGGGCCGCCCGGGCCACCGCGGGAACCGAGCCCGAGGAGTTAGCCGGTAAGTGGGGGAGCAGCCCAGGATGGACGTTGGGTTGGGCTCATTCAGAAAGGCGGGCAGGGCTAGCATCCGAAACAGGTTTTGAATGCTGGGCGCAGCAGCCCGGACTTAATCCTGAGGGACTGTTGAGAGTGATCCAGTCGTGCTTGTGTTATGCTTGCTCTGTCACTTGCCTTATAGCTCGGTGTTCAACGCCTAATGACACACCGGCAGGATCCCACTCCTTCATTCTTGTGTCCCCAGCACTTCGAGGAGTGTAGCCCAACAGATAGCACTGATAATCTGTTAAATTAGAATGAGATTTTCCCCATCCCGCCCACAAATGGAGTGTGGGCCTTGTCTTTCCAGTTACCTGCCAGAAAGGTTTTCACATCGAGGTGTAGGTGAGCTACCTAACAGAAACTGGAAAAATAAAAATAAAAAAAGTTACTTCTTGCTAGACTCATTTGTTTATGCATTCATTCACCATAGTTTTACTGAGTGCCTATTTTAAGTGTGAAAGACTGCCCTAGGTATTGGGGCTGCAAGGGCGATTCAGTTAGATGATCTTCACCAGTGCCAAATTGGCCATGCTCTAACCCTGAGACAGATGATTAAAAAAAAAAATAGTTTCAATAACAAGTATTATTGATAGGTTATAACAGTAATGTGATAGAGATTGGAGAGAAGAGGGAGGAGGCCTCTCTAAAGAGGTGCCATTTGAGTCCAGACCTGAGTGATAGGAATGATTCAACCTCTTAAAGATCCAGGCAGAGGAAACAACATCTGCAAAGAACTTGAAGTAGAATGAATTATGATTGAAATGGGAAAAAGCTAGTGTCGGTGGAGTATAGTGGTCAAGAAGGTGGGTGGTAGGAATGAGATGGCATAGGGAGGAAGTAGAACCACAGGATGGAGGGATTGTTCCTGATGCTAGGGGTGTTGGTAGTGAGGGATAAAGAATCAAGGGTGACTTCCGGATGGTGATGCCAGTTAGCAAGATGGCAAGGAGTAGGAGAGGAAAGGTTTTTGAAGGGTTGGAAATTAAGAGTTTTGTTACCTAAGTGAGAAGGTTCAGTAGACAGTTGTCTATGTGAGTATGGAATGCAAGGGAGACGTTAGAGCTAGGAAAATGAACCTCGTGACTCCTTTAATGTGACTGGCAGATACCTTCACAAAAGCAGTGTTTGTGTTAGTAGGTAAGCCTGATACTGGAAGCTAATTTTTATGGGGGAAGGGAAATTGCGATAAAATCCTGTGTACCATGCTCTGTATAGGTCCCCACCCAAAAAGAAAAACAAGTCCTCAGGGAGAAGAAGCAAGTCTCCTCGGAGTAAGAGAAACCGAAGTCCTCACTACTCAACAGTCAAAGTGAAGCAGGTAAGTGGATTGGGGTGTTTTGATGTTGGGTCCAAATTGAGAGCCTTTTCCTATCACAGCTAAAGAGGGCTGTGTGTGTGTGTATTGTGTGTGTGCGCATGTGTGCACGCACACTCGCCTACATCTCTACCTGTACCTCCAATGGGCTTTTCTGAAAACTGGGTGTATTTCTTTTTTCTGCTTGTTTGCTTAAATTAAACTTTTTATTTTGAGATTATTATTGGTTCACATATGGTTGTCAGAAATAATTCAGGGAGATATACTCTTCCTGGTTTCTCCCAGTGGTAGCATCTATTCATAATAGAACTGTGGTACAATATCATCATCAGAATATTGACATCGATATAGTCAAGATAACATTTCCTTCACCACAAGGAATACCTCATGTTGTCCTTTTGTAGCCACACACACTTATCTCCCACTTTTATCCTTCCTTAACTTCTGTCAACTTCTAATCTGTTCTTCATTTCTATAATTCTGTCATTTCAAGAATGTTATGTAAGTGGAATCATACAGTATGTAACCTTTAGGATTGTCTTTTCTCACTCAGCAGAATCCTTTGGAGATTGATTCAGGTTGCAGTTCTCAGTAGTTTGTTCCATTTCATTGCTGAGTGGTATCCATATGGCATGGATTTAGCCACTTACTCATTAAAGAACATCTGGGTTGTTTCCATTTTTTGGCTATTACACATAAAGCTGCTATATACACATTTGTGTACAGGTTTTTATGTGAACATAAGAGTTCATTTCTCTGGAGTGCAATTGCTGGATTGTACGGTAGTTGCAGGTTTAATTCTTTTAAGAAATTGCCAGACTGTTTTCCAGAGTGGCTGTATTAGTTTCCTAGGGCCACCATAATGAAATACCATAGAGTAGGTGGCTTAAGCAACAGAAATTCATTTTCCTGTAGTTCTGGGGCTAAAAGTCAAAAATTAGGGTGTTAGCAGGTTTGGATTCTCCTGAAAAAAATCCTCTTTCCTTGGCTTGCAGATGGCTACCTCTTTGCTGTATCCTTAAATGATCTTTTTTCTGTCCTGGTGTCTTTTCTCAGCCATATTGGATTAGGGCCCTGCCCTCATTTTTTAACTTAATCAGCTATTTAAAGACCTTATCTCCAAAAACAGTTATTAATACATTCTGAGGTACTTGGGTTTGGTACTTTAACTTGCTAATTTTGGAGAGTACAGTTTAGTCCATAACAGTGGCTGTACCATTTTATATTCCCACCAGCAATGTATGAATGATCCAGTTTCCCTGTATCTTTATCAGCATTTCAAGTTATCACTTTATTTTAACCATTCTGATAGGTGTGTAGTAGTATTTCATTGTGATTTTAATTTGCATTTTCCTTTTTTTTTCTTTTTTTTGAGACGGAGTCTCGCTCTGTCACCAAGGCTGGCTTTGTGTGTGTGTGTGACCTGGACTGGAGTACAATGGCGTGATCTTGGCTCACTGAAATCTCCCCTTCCCGGGTTCAAGTGATTCTCCTGCCTCAGCCTCCCGAGTAGCTGGGATTACAGGTGCCCACCACCACGTCCAGCTAATTTTTTGTATTTTTAGTACAGATGGGGTTTCACTATGTTGGCCAGGCTGGTCTCGAACTTCTGACCTCGTGATCTGCCCGCCTCAGCCTCCCGAAGTGCTGGGATTACAAGCGTGAGCCACCACACCCAGCCTTGGACTTCTTTTCATGTGCTTATTTGCCATCTGTATGTATCTTCTCAGGTGCAATGTCTCATGTCTTTTGCCTGCTTTTTTTTCTTTTTTTTCTTTTGTTTTTTTGAGATGGAGTTTCACTCTTGTTGTCCAGGCTGGAGTGCAATGGCGTGATCTCAGCTCATTTCAGCCTCAGCCTCCCAGGTTCAAGGGATTCTCCTGCCTCAGCCTCCCAAGTAGCTGGGATTACAGGCTCCTGCCACCATGCCTGGCTAATTTTTGTATTTTTAGTAGAGATGGGGTTTCGTCATGTTGACCAGGCTGGTCTTGAACTCTTGACCTCAGGTAATCCACTCACCTCAGCCTCCCGAAGTGCTGGATTACAGCACTTTGCTGTAATGCCAGTATGAGCCACTGCGCCCAGCTGTCTTTTGCCTGTTTTCTAATAGTATTATTTGCTTTTTTACTGTTTAGTTTTTAAGAATTCTTTTTATATTGTAGATACTAGTCCTTTTGGGGTATGTGGTTTACAAGTATTTTTTTCCCAGTCTGTAGCTTGTCTTCATTTTCTTAACAGGGTTTATCTCAGAACAAAAGTTTTTTTTAATTTCAAAGAAGTCCAGCTTATCTGTTTTTCCTTTTATGGATTGTGCTTTTGATGTCATGGCTAAGAACTTTTTGCCTAGCCCTAGATCTCCGAATTTTCTTCTAAATTTTTTTTCTTAAAAGTCCATGATCTGTTTTCAGTTTCTTTTTATGGTTTTGTTTTTGTTTTTGTTTTTGTTTTGCCTATGAATGTCCACAAACATCAACACCATTTGTTGAAAAGACCATCTTTCCTCCACTGAATTACTTCTGCTCTTTTGTCAAAAATCAGTTGGGCATATTTGTAGAGGTCTATTTCTGGGATGTCTGTTCGGTTCCATTTGTCAGTGTCTGTCATTCTTCCAATACCACACAATCTTGATTACTATAGCTATATAATAAGTCTTGAAATTGTATGGACTGATTTCTCCTGTTTTATTCTTCTTTGTAAAAATTGGTTTAGCTATTCAACTTCTTTTGTCATCCATAAAAGTTTTAGAACAATCTTATCTCTACTTTTAAAAAGTCTGGGCAGGTCACAGTGGCTCATGCCTATAATCCCAATACTTTGGGAGGCTGAGGTGGGCAGATGACTTGAGCTCAGGAGCTCCAGACCAGCCTGGGCAACATGGTGAAACCCATCTTTACAAAAAATGCAAAAATTAGCTGGGTGTGGTGGCATGCCTGTAGTCCCAGCTACTCAGGAGGCTGAGGTGGGAGGATTACTTGAGCCTAGGAGGTTGAGGCTGCAGTGAACAGTGATCATACCACCACACTCCAGCCTGGGCGACAGAGTGAGATCCAAAAGAAAAATCTTGCTAGGATTTTGATAGGATTTGTGTTAAACTGGTGTTTGGGGACAATAATTGACTTTTTACTATGTTAAATCTTCTAATCCATGAACATTGTGTGTTTCCCCTTTTATATAGATCGTCTTTGATATATTTTATCAGTCGTAGTTTTCAGCATATAAATCTTATATATATTTCTTTGTGGAATGATTATAAAGGGTATTTTAAATGGGTGTCCACATGTTCATTGCTACTATATAGAAATATAATTCATTTTTGTGTGTTTATCTTAATCCTGTATCCTTGCTGAACTAATTTATTCTAGGTTTTTTTTGTTTTAGATTACTTGGGATTTTCTACATAGACAATCATATCTACAAATAGGGACAGTTTTATTTCTTCCTTTACAATCTGTGTGCATTTTATTTCCTTTTGTTGTTTGCATTAGTCTGCTTTCATGCTGTTGATAAAGACATACCCGAGACTGGGCAATTTACAAAAGAAAGGTTTAATGGACTTACAGTTCCACATGGCTGGAGAGGCCTCACAACCATGGCAGGAAGCAAGGAGGAGCAAATCACACAGAGATGGGGGCAGGCAAAGAGAGATAAAAGAGTAATGAGAACAGACACTCTTGCCTTATTCTCAATTTTGAGGGATGATAATTCAATCATCTTTTTTTTTTTTTTTTTTGAGATGGAGTCTTGTTCTGTTGCCCAGGCTTGAGTGGTGCAATCTCTGCTCACTGTAGCCTCTGCCTCCTGGGTTCGAGGATTCTCCTGCCTCGGCCTCCCAAGTAACTGGGATTAGAGTCTGGGCCAGTCACAGTGGCTCACGCCTGTAATCCCAGCACTTTGGGAGGCCAAGGCGAGTGGATCATCTGAGGTCAGGAGACCAGCCTGGCCAACATGGTGAAACCTCATCTCTACTAAAAATACAAAAATTAGCCAGGTGTGGTGGTGGGCGCCTGTAGTCTCAGCTACTTGGGAGGCTGAGGCAGGAGAATCGCTTGAACCTGGGAGGTGGAGATTACAGTGAGCCAAGATTGCACCACTGCACTCCAGCCTGGGTAACAGAGCAAGACTCTGTTGTAAAAACAAATTTTGAAAGACAAATAAAAAACAGTATAACAACTATTTATATAGCATTTACATTGTATTAGGTATTATAAATAACCTAGCAATGATTAAAAGTATACAGGAGGATGGCCGGGCACGGTGGCTCACGCCTGTAATCCCAGCACTTTGGGAGGCCAGGGTGGGCGGATCACAAGGTCAGGAGATCGAGACCATCCTGGCTAACACGGTGAAACCCCGTCTCTACTAAAAATACAAAAAATTAGCCAGGTGTGATGGCGGGCGCTTGTGGTCCCAGCTACTCAGAAGGCTGAGGCAGTATAATGGCGTGAACCCGGCAGGTGGAGCTTGCAGTGAGCCGAGATGGTGCCACTGCACTCCAGCCTGGGCGACAGAGCAAGACTCCGTCTCAAAAAAAAATATATATATATATATATACGCGCACACACACACACAGGAGGATATTCACCAATTTTTATATGAGGAACTTCAGCATCCTGAGATATCTTTTTCGGTTTTGTTTTGTTTTTTGATATCTTTTTTATCCTCTGGGGATCCAGGAACCAATCTCCTGAGGATACTGAATGATTACTTTATTCTTTTCTCGACCTCTGAACCACCATTTTTGTGGGTTGGTTTTTTTGTTTGTTTGTTTTGTTTTTTTGGTGAAGTGTCACTCTGTTGCCCAGGCTGGAGTACAGTAGTGTGCTCTCGGCTCACTGCAACCTCTGCCTCCTGGCTTTGAGTGATTCTCGTGCCTCAGCCTCCCCAGTAGCTAGGATTACAGGCACGTGCTACCATGCCTGGCTAATTTTTATATTTTTAGTAGAGACAGGGTTTCACCATGTTGGTCAGGCTGGTCTCAAACTCCTGACCTCAAGTGATCCGCCCGCCTCAGCCTCCCAAAGTGCTGGGATTACAGATGTGAACCACCGTGTCCAACTGAACCACCATTTTCGAAACAAATGTATTCATTACATGCTCATTGTAATAATACAGAGGTATGTAAAATATGAAATGAGAGTATGGTTTACTTCTCTCATCCCCAAAATTGCACCACCTCCTCAACCAAAAAACCTCCACCGCACTGGCCAGAGGTAATCACTATGATATAGACTCTCTGTCCATTATCACATGGCCTTCTCCCATGAATCTCTCTGTCTCTTTTCTTCCAAGGTCACCAGTCACATGGGATTAATGACCTACATTACTCCAGTATGACCTTAATTTATTACATCTGCAGTGACCCTCTTTCTAAATGAGAGGGGAGATAAACATTTGAGAGTCATCTGCATATAGATGTATGTAAAGTATTAGGATTAGATGAAGTTACTAAGGAAATGACTGTAGATAGAAGAACAACCAACAAAGGACTGAATCCAGGGGTGATCCATTGTGAAGAAATTGCAGTGACATCAGCAAAGGAGACTGGAAAGAAAGAGAAGCAAGAGAATCTGGTAACTTGAAGCCATTAGAAGGAAATGTGTTGAGGATACAGTGATTAACTCTGTTAGATGCTGCTGATAGTTAAGTGAAATGAAGACTGAGAATTGGCCACTGGATTTAGCAATGTGGAGGTCATTGGTGATCTTGACCAGCCATTTTACTGGAATAATAAGGGTGAGACCTGATTGGAGGGGTTCAAGGGAAGACAGAGGAGAGGAATTGGGAACTGAATTTTTTAAAAAAACTATTTTCTCTTTTCTTTTGTTTCTTTTCTTTCTTTTCTTTTGAGACAGAGTCTCACTCCATCACCCAGGCTGGAGTGCAGTAGTACAATCTCGGCTCCCTGCAGCCTCCACCTCTGGGGTTCAAGTGATTCTTCTGCTCCAGCCTCCCAAGTAGCTGGGACTACAGGCACATGCCACCACATCCAGCTCATTGTTGTATTTTTAGTAGAGACGGGATTTCACCATGTTGGCCAGGCTGGTCTTGAACCCCTGACCTCAAGCGATCCACCCACCTCAGCCTCCCAAAGTGCTAGAATTACAGACATAAGCCACCACACCCGGCCATTTTGACTTCTTACAGTGACTCTTAATCAGGGATAAAGGACATGATAAGATTAGTCCTGGTGAACTCAAGGCAGATAGCGGTGGCAAGCTTGTAAATGTTTTGGAGTAGGAAGGGTGGTTGTCTGAGGCTCTCTCTTGATGCATGTCTTTGCTAGGCTAGGAAGTCTAGAAAAACTTGAGTCCCACTCTGAGCAAGCAGGCCCTCACTTGAGCCCTGTGTATGGCAGGGAGCAGGGGAGGAGGTCTTAGTCCCAGTGCTTCCACTTTTAGGGTATTGTGAATAATGCTGCAATGAACATGGGTGCTCAAGTATCTATTTGAGACCCTGCTTTCATTTGTTTGGGATATATAAACAGAAGTGGGATTGCTGGATCATATGGCAATTCTGTTTTTTAATTTTTTGTGGAACTACTGTACCATTTTCCACACTAACTGTACCATTTTACATTTTCCCACCAGCAGTGTACAAGGGTTTTGATTTTTCCACATCTTTGCCAATACTTGTTATTTTCAGTTTTTTTTATGGTAGCCATCCTAATGGTTGTGAAGTCACCAAGAAAAATTTTTACTTTTTAATTTTATTTTTATTACTATTTTTAGAGATGGCGGGGGGGGGGTCTCACTATGTTGCCCAGGCTGGTCTCGAACTCCTGGACTCCAGTGATCCACCTGCCTCGGCCTTCCAAAGTGCTGGGATTATAGGTGTGAGGCACTGTGTCCTACCTGCCTAATCATTTTTATTATTATTATGTATTTTTTTAATTAGGGGCCATGCGAATTTTTGTATCATTCTCATTTTCTGCCTAATCATTTTGGAAGTCTCTTGCTGCTCTCTCTTTTAAAATTTTTAACCTTAATTATCTGCAAACATTTTTGTATGTTACCTAGTCCATAGCAATAAGTTTTGTTTATTTTTTTGGTGGGAGATACCAAATTTATTTATTTGAAGGAATGGTACAAATCAAATAACTTAAGTGGGTGTTTTGGTACAATTTATAGAAAAGGCAAAGGAGACCCCAACATGCATGCACTGCCTTGGTGACCAGGAAGTCACCCCATGGCTATGGGGAAATTAGCCTAAGGCTTAGCTTTCATTATCACTCTCTCCCGGGGTGTACTTGTCAAAGAGATATTCTGCCAAGCCAGATTTGGGTGCCCCCATCTTGCGCAAGTTGGTCACGTGGTCACCCAATTCTTTGATGGATTTTACCTGCTCATTCAGGTAATGTGTCTCAGTGAAGTCACACAAATGGGGGTCATTTTGTTGGTGGCCAGTTTGTGCAGTTCCAGTAGTGACTGATTCCCATGTTTTTCCAAATGTAATGCACACCCCATTGCATTCAGCCCACTCTCCCAGTCGTCAAGGTCTGGTTTCTTGATATCCTGAAGGAAGATTTGGCCATCTCTTTGGCTCTGCATCTTCATCAGTTTCTCGGCATGTTCCATCTCCTCATGAGACTGGTGAAGAAAGTACTTGGCAAAATTCTTCAAAGCCACATCATCGTGGTCAAAGTAGTAAGACATGACAGGTAGATGTAGGAGGC
The DNA here is from genome assembly GCF_000951045.1 of Mandrillus leucophaeus. Classification (NCBI taxonomy): domain Eukaryota; kingdom Metazoa; phylum Chordata; class Mammalia; order Primates; family Cercopithecidae; genus Mandrillus; species Mandrillus leucophaeus. The sequence goes on along the minus strand of NW_012109752.1, from coordinate 43,479 downwards.
GTAGAACTCCAGGTTGATCTGGCGGTTGATGGTGGTAGTTCTGGCTCACCTGCGAGGGGGGCGCAGTCGTGGTGGCAGTGGCTGCGCAGCAGTGACTGCATGGCGCTGGACTGGCGACGGGGGCCTTGGGACCGTCAGAGGGCCCAGTGAGGAGGTGACAGAGGGCTGGCTATGGGCGGCCAGCCGGGGTGGGGGACAAGAGCCCGGTTCCGTCCAAGCACTGTTGAACCAGGAAACCCCGGCGACTCTCCGCAAAGAATGTCTCATTTTTTCTTTTTAAAATAAAAAAATAATAATAAAATTTTGTACATGAATGAAGTCCTTGGGGATCTACATCTATAAGACTTGTTTCTTTTTTTTTTTTTGAGATGGAGTCTCTGTCATCCAGGCTGGAGTCCATGGCACAGTCTCGGCTCACTGCAACCTCGGCCCTCCGAGTTCAAGCGATTCTCCTGCCTCAGCCTCCCAAGTAGCTGGGATTACAGGCGCCCGCCACCGCGCCCGGTTAATTTTTTGTATTTTTAGTAGAGACGGGATTTCACCATCTTGGCCAGGCTGGTCTTGAACTCCTGACCTCATGATCCACCCGCCTCGGCCTCCCAAAATGCTGGGATTACAGGCGTGAGCCACTTTGCCCGGCCTCTTGTTTCTTTCTTTTTTTTTTTTTTTTTGAGATGGAGTCTTGCTTTGTCGTTCAGGCTACAATGCAGTGGCGCCATCTCTGCTCACTGCAACCTTCACTTCCTGGGTTCAAGCGATTCTCCTGCCTCAGCCTCCCAAGTAGCTGGGATTACAGGCATGCACTACCACACCTGGCTAATTTTTGTATTTTTAGTAAAGACAGGGTTTCACAATGTTGGCCAGGCTGGGCTCGAACTCCTGACCGACCTCAAGTGATCTGCCCCCCTTGCTCTCCCAAAGTGCTGGGATTACAGGCGTGAGCCACCATGCCCACCCTATAAGACTTGTTTCTGCTGCTTGTCATGCTCAGTGGCTTGTTTCCATTTCCTTGTGTGTGTCTAGTATTCTTTAGTATTTGAGCCCATGCTTAGAGCTCAAATCTGTTTTTTTTTTCTTACCCCCCTTTGGAGATTTTTTTCTCATTGGAGATTTTGCCTTGCTTATTGACAGCCCAACAATACATTAAAAATTTAATAAGTATCTAGTTAAATTATAGTGGGAACATCTCTCCAGGTATTTCATCTGCCAAGTCTGTATATAGAAATATCTGGTCTTATTGTGAAACTTGCCCCTTCTCTTTTTTCCCCTCTCATTTAACAATATATTAGATATCTTTCTATGTCATGATCTCATTCTTTTTCATGGCTGTGAAGTATTCCTTTGTATGAATAGATAATAATTTAACCATTCTACCGTTGCAGGACGTTAAGTTTTTTCCAGTTTTTTTATTATGAAATTACAGTAAACACATTCATATGTATGTGTTTGTGCGTTTCTGCTAGTATTTCTGTAGGATTGATTTCTATAAGTGGCATTAGTGGTTGATGAGATTTTGATTAAATACTGTCAAATTGACCTAAATAGGCTATGCTAGTTTATACCTGTACCAGCAGTGACTGAAAATACCCATTTTCCTGTGCCTTCCTTTTTGACTGTAGATATTATTGATCTTTTTAATTTTACTAATTCAAGGAGAGAAAATTCATGTTTCTTTTAGAATTTGATGCTTTGGTTATTAGGTTAAGCATATCTTCATGCATTTATTGGACATGTATTTCTTTTTTCTTTTTTTTTGAGACAGGGTCTCTGTAGCCCAGGCTGGACTGCAGTGGTATGATCATAGCTCACTTCAGCCTCGACCTCCTGGGCTCAAGTGATCCTCCCACCTCAAATTCTAGAATAGCTGTAATTTTAGATTACAGGTGCATGCTGTCATGCCTGGCTGATTTTTGTATTTTTTGTAGAAATGGGGTTTTGCCGTGTTGCTCAGGCTGGTCTAAACTCCTGAGCTTAAGCAATTCTCCTGCCGTGGCTTCCCAAAGTGCTGGGATTACAGGCGTCACCCACTGTGCTCGGCCCTTGGACATTTATTTCTTCTGAAAATTGTTCATTTTTCTTTCCTTTTTTATTTTTGAGACAGAGTCTTGCTCTGTCATCCAGGCTGGAGTACAGTGGTGGAATCTCAGCTCACTGCAACCTCTGCCTCCCAGGCTCAAGCAATCCTCCCACCTTAGCCTTCTGAGGAACTGGAACTACAGGCATGCACCACTGTGCCCAGCTGATTTTTGTATTTTTAGTAGAGACGGGGTTTCACCATGTTGCCCAGGCTAGTCTCAAACTCCTGGGCTCAAGCGATCCATTGCCTTGGCCTCCCAAAGTGCTGGGATTACAAGTGTGAGCCACTGACACCTGGCCATTTGTCAGTTTCTCTGTTGAATTGTTTCTTATTGATATAGTAATATAAAATAGTCCCCCCTTATCTGTGGTTTCACTTTCTACATCTGAAAATATTAAATGGAAAACTCCAGAAAAAAACAACTCATAAAGTTTAAATTGGTCACTATCCTGAGTCATTTGGTGTAAACTTGTGCTGTCCCACCAGGAACATGAATCCTTCCTTTGTCTGGTGTATCTGTGCTGTATGCGCTACCTGCCTGTCCGTCACTTAGTTGTCATCCTGGTTATCAGATAACTGTTGCAGTTTGCAGTGCTTGGATTCAAGTACCTTTATTTTATTTAGTAGTGGCCCCAAAGTGCAATAGTAGTGATTTTGGCAATTAGGAAGGCTAAAGAGAAGCTGTAAAGTGCTTCCTAAATGAAAAGATGAAAGTTCTCAACTTAAAAAAAACTTTTCAAATCCTATATTGAAGTTGCTAAGATCGATAGTAAGAATGAATCTTCTATTGTGAAATTGTGGGGAAGGAAAAAGAAATTCATGCTAGTTTTGCTGTTGTATCTCATACTGTAAAAGTTACAGCCACAGTTCATAAGTGCTTAGTTAAGATAGAAAAGGCATTAAATTTATGGGTGGAAGATGTGAACAGAAATGTGTTACGTTTGATGGCAGTCAGGTTCAGTACTATCCGTGGTTTCAGCCATCCACCATACTTAGAATGTATCCCCCTAGGACTACTGTCTGGTTTGTGTTGCAGACATTTTCTACCAGGCTGATTTTTTTTCTTCTTTTCTTTCTTTTTTTTGAGAAGGAGTTTCACTCTTGTTGCCCAGGCTGGAGTGCAATGGCGCGATCTCGGCTTACTGCAACCTCTGCCTCCCAGGTTCAAGCGATTCTCCTGCCTCAGCCTCCTGAGTAGCTGGGATTACAGGCATGTGCCACCACACCCGGCTAATTTTGTATTTTTAGAAGAGATGGAGTTTCACCATGTTGGCCAGGCTGATCTGGAACTCCTGACCTCAGGTGATCCGCCTGTCTCGGCCTCCCAAAGTGCTGGGATTATAGGCATGAGCCACCATGCCTGGCCTAGGCTGATTTTCAATGCTGTCTTTTTCAAGAAATCATGGTATGTTTCTCCATTTCTTCAGATCTTTAAAAAGCCTCTATTTTAATGAATTTTTACAGATTTCTTCTTATATGTCTTTCATGTTTCTTAAGTTTATTCCTAGGTATTGAATTTTTTTTTAACTGTGGAAGTAGGATTTAAAAACTGTTATATTTTCATTTTTGGCATGAGAGAAAGCTAGCTTCTTCTTTACATATCTTGTACCTGACTACTTAACTCTTAGTTCTATTTTCTGTATATTCTTCCCTGTAAGTTTGCCCATAGTTACCTTTGTTGTGAAAAGGAGGAAATTATTTTTCTTTCTCCTTTCTGGACTAAATAGTCTCTTGTTTTTAGGGCTCTGGACCTGGGCTTGTGCTATTAGGGCTATAGTTGAATAGCAGCATGGGATATCATTTTTGTGGCCTTGCAAGGGAACATAACCACCAGACATAATCTTATTTCTGTGGGAAATGTTGTTCTAAATGCCAAAGTCCAAATTACAAAAGACCTTTTGAATATACCTCATTCAAAAAGAACAAGATTTGGGCTGCCTTTAGATTGTGCACTGTGTTAAAATTACAGAATCTGTTTGAATTTCAGGAGCGTGAGGATCATCCCCGGAGAGGACGGGAGGATCGGCAGCACAGGGAACCATCAGAACAGGAACACAGGAGAGCTAGGAAAAGTGACCGGGACAGACACCGGGGCCATTCCCACCAAAGGAGAACGTCTAACGAGAGACCTGGGAGTGGGCAGGGTCAGGGACGGGAGCGAGACACTCAGAACCTTCAGGCTCAGGAAGAAGAGCGGGAGTTTTATAATGCCAGGCGACGGGAGCATCGCCAGAGGAATGACATTGGTGGTGGCGGTAGTGAGTCTCAGGAGTTGGTTCCTCGGCCTGGTGGCAACAACAAAGAAAAAGAGGTGCCTGCTAAAGAAAAACCAAGCTATGAACTTTCTGGGGCACTTCTTGAGGACACCAACACTTTCCGGGGTGTAGTCATTAAATATAGTGAGCCCCCAGAAGCACGTATTCCAAAAAAACGGTGGCGTCTCTACCCATTTAAAAATGATGAGGTGCTTCCAGTCATGTACATACATCGACAGAGTGCGTATCTACTGGGTCGACACCGCCGCATTGCAGACATTCCTATCGATCACCCATCTTGTTCAAAGCAGCATGCGGTCTTTCAATATCGGTAAGTAACATGGAGGAAGAAACTGTAATGTGAGCAGAAACAATTGCTCAGTTAGTTAGGATTACTAAGATTTTTGTTCATACATATACAGAAGAATCCCATACCCCTCATATCTAAAGAGTATTGTTAATCTAACTTCCCTTTAAATAATTGTTTACATATTTATAAGAACATTATACTTTTAATCTATTTTTTGTTTTTTTGTGACAAGGTCTCACTCGGTCACCCAGTCTAGAGTGCAGTGGAGCAAACACAGCTCACTCCAGCAACCTCCTGGGCTCAAATGATTGTCTCTCACCTTGGCCTCCTGAGTAACTGGGACCACAGGCATGTGCCTCTGTGCTCTACTAATTTTGAAACTGGTTCTTGATAGCTTGCGTGGGACATCTGTGATGATTCTCACAACAATCCTGTGAGAAGGATAGGACCGGTTTTTGGTTTTTTGTTTTTGTGAGACGGAGTCTCCTTCTGTGCCCAGGCTGGAGTGCAGTGGCGCGATCTCAGCTCACTGCAACCTCTGCCTCCCACATTCAAGCGATTCGCCTGCCTCAGGCTACCGAGCAGCTGGGAATACAGGCGCACGCTGCCACACCCAGCGAATTTTTGTATTTTTAGTAGAGACAGGGTTTCATTGTATTGGTCAGTCTGGTGTCGAACTCCTGACCTCGTGATCCACCCGCCTCGGCCTTCCAAATTGCTGAGATTATAGGTGTGAGCCACTGCGCCTGGCCCATTTTTTGTTGTTGTTGTTGTTGTTTTGTTTTGTTTTAACATGGTCTCCTGACTTTGAATGGACAAGTATTTATATCCCCATTTGACAGATGAGAAAACTGAAGCCCAGCAAAACCAAGTGACTTGCCTAACAAATGATCACTATAGTACAGTGGTCCCCAGCCTTTTTGGCACCAAGGACCGGTTTCATGGAAGACAGTTTTTCCATGGAACCAGGGGCATGGTTTCAGGATTCAAGTGCATTACATTTATTGTGCACTTTATTTTCTAATATTATCTCATTGTAATATATAATGTAATAATTATACAATTCACCATAATCTAGAATCAGTGGAAGCCCTGAGCTTGTTTTCCTGCAACTCGATGGTCTCATCTGGGGGTGATGGGAGACAGCGACAGATCAGGCATTAGATTCTCCTAAGGAGCACGCAACCTAGATCCCACCTGTGCACAGTTCACAATAGGGTTCACGCTCCTATGAGACTAATGGCACCGCTGATCTGACAGGAGGCGGAGCTCAGGCAATAATAATACGAGTGATGGGGAGCAGCTGAAAATACAGATGAAGTTTGGCTTGCTTGCCTGTCTGCCCACTGCTCACCTCTTGCTGTGCGGCCTGGTTCCTAACAGGCCACAGACTAGTACCAGTCCATGGTCCAGGAGCTGGGGACTCCTGCCATAGTAGAACTCTGGCTCAAATATAGCTCCCTTGACTCTGAAGTCCAGGTCCACTGTTTTTTCCCATTTGGACAGGAACTGAAATATATTGAAATATAGGTTAAAGAAACATTGATTATAAACAACAGAAAAAAATGTATTTTCTTAACCACAGCAAGAGACTTTGGATTCTGCATTTCCACCTTTTGATCTTCCATGGATTCTCCCCACCCTCCAGTAACCCATTCTCACCTTTTCTACTAAATATATTTAAACTTCCAATTTCCCTTCCCAGGGCCATGCTTTCCCCTTGATTTCTTTGATTCCCTAGAATTTTAACTTGAATTATGCTCAAGTCAGGTTATTTACATCATCTAGGCTGTCTTAGCAAAGAGCTTCAGAGAGGCTGGATGATCTGAGGCAGAAGTTTGCTCATAGGTTTCTCCTTTTTCTCTGCTAGGCTTGTGGAATATACCCGTGCTGATGGCACAGTTGGCCGAAGAGTGAAGCCCTACATCATTGACCTTGGCTCAGGCAATGGAACCTTCTTAAACAACAAACGTATTGAGCCACAGAGATACTATGAACTAAAAGAAAAGGATGTACTCAAATTTGGATTCAGTAGCAGAGAATATGTCTTGCTCCATGAGTCGTCGGACACTTCAGAAATAGACAGGAAAGATGATGAGGATGAGGAGGAGGAGGAAGAAGTGTCTGACAGCTAACAAACTAAGAACCCAAACTATTGAGACACTTTTCCTTGTTGGAAGGCTTTGATTGACTCAGAGAGCACTATGGTGGTGGGTCCAACACTATCATGCTCTCTGTAATGCCTCTTACTGCCTTAAGTCTTTCCCCTGTTGCTGACCAGATTGTGTTACCATTTGAATACACTGACTAATGTTTGTTAAACTTTTTCTGTGGCACCTTGGCCACATGCCTGCAGGCATTTGTTTTCGGAACAGTCTCACCAATTACAACACACCGTGTTTTAGTAGAAGCGTTGTGGTTTTAGTTGGTGCTTTCAGAACTGCTGCCTAGGAAACTATAAACCCTTGGTTAAGGGTAAATCATGGCTTGTTCTCTTTGTACAGTTAACTTTATTTATATAGGTATTAAGCTTTGTGGACCAGGTGTTTTTCTTTTGGGGTGAACCCCTGAGCAGAGAATCTTACTAGGCTTTGGTTATCACCAAAACAACCTCTAGTATATACCAAAGCTTTGACCTGGTTGAGCTCTTGAGCTTAGAAGTTGATTTTGCACTTAGTCTTTTGGGGGTGGGAATGTACTGCAGTCAGTAAACGTTATTGACTGTTTAACTTAAACAGATGCTTTATGGCACCTGCTCAAGCCCGTGACTGTACAGAAGGATCCTGGTTGCTACCAGTGGGTGCTGATTCAGCATCACAAGTGACTGAAATTGGCCGTGGATCTGTTCTTTCTGAAAGAATTCCTGATTTCTCCATGGAGCATGTACACAACAGTTTTGATCATATTAACTGTACTTCAGTTTTGCATTTTTATTCAAATGTTATCTCCTTTTTTTTTCTTTGAGAAATAAACTGTCACTGATGTGGCAGGTTCTTTATTCTAATAACTTGTATATGTCTAAAGCAGGTTGTGTTGTTTACATTGTTTCTACACATTTCATCCTTTAAAAATTGTTCAGAGAGGCTGTATTTACCTTCCCAAGGTTGGAAAGCAGGGGAATTTCCCAGTTTCCTAGTTTTCCACCAGAGGAATATGTGTAAGTAGCAAAGTATTCGCTGCTTACATATAGTGTATATGTATGTATATATGTAAATTGTGTGTTAAAGAGCTGATACTGATTTTCATATGACAATGTTAGGCAAAGGCCTCCCTGCATTTGTAGAGCAGGTGTTCATTTATATGTATTTTTGGGATAAAAAAATAAAATTTGTAAATATAGCCCCATTTCAAAGAGTAATGCTTTCCTAGCTTAGAGGACCTTGTGTTCATAAGTCTGTTTGCTGCTAATGGAGCCTTCTGTCAGTACTTTTGAGATAAAAATAGGTAGCTGTTTTAGAGTGTTGTGGGGAAGGTTATATTGTTGGCCTCCAAGTCAGTAGAATAGCAGACGGTGACACAGAGGTGGGTTGTGGGGAAAGGTGGTGAAGCAGCTCAATCAGTGTTACTATTAATTGTTCCTCTTGGGTTGAGACTTAGGATGCTATTAAATTTGATTGTTTTCATACCCATGTGTGCTCAGGGCTAAAGGTTGGCTAGTGGGAGGGGCAGCTGACTAATGTTCATTCAGAAGAAGTTAAAAGATCCTTTGAAAAGTGAACACTTAATAAGGTCATTAGATGAAACGTAAGTTGGGCCGGGTACAGCACGGTGGCTAATGCCTGTAATCCCAACACTTTGGAAGGCTGAGGTGGGCGGAGTGTGAGACCAGCCTGGCCAACATGGTGAAACCCCATCTCTACTAAAAACACAAAAATTAGCTGGGCATTGTGGCACATGCCTGTAATCCCAGCTACTCAGGAGGCTGAGGCAGGAGAATCGCTTGAACCCGGGAGGCGGAGGTTGCATTGAGCCAAGATCATGCCACTGCACTCCAGCCTGGGTGACAGCGAGACTCTGGCTCAGAAAAAAAAAAAAAAAAGGTAAGCTGAAGGATGTGTTCTATTGGCCACTACAACTCCAATTTTTTCATTTTGGTATGTGCCGTAGATCATATATATGTGCTTATCTGAAGTAGGTTTGTTTGGATGAACTTTTCTCTTGATCCAGACTGACCATTTTCTTCTGAGGATTTAAGCACTAATCTGGTATCTTACTGTAGGGCCTCCTTGTTCAGTTTGTGCTGCAGTAGCATTGCTTTGTGGTATCCTTGAGTTTTGCTACAAACTTCATCCTGGTGGGCACTGTGATAGATGACCACCTTGCCTACATTTTTCAGTAGAAGACTTAATTATTTAGTCAGTTTTTGTCAGTGGAGGAATGACATCCTGGATTGAGAAATTCTTTATGCCACATATCTGAGAAAGTGTTTTTTTGGTTTTGTGGGTTTTTTTTTGTTTGGATGGCGTCTCACTCTGCCACCCAGACTGGAGTGCAGTGGCATGATCTTGGCTCACTGCAACCTCCACCTCCCAGTTTCAAATGATTGTCTTGCCCCAGCCTCCCAAGTAGCTGAGACTATAGGCACCTGTCACCAAGCCCGGCTAATTTATATATATATATAATTTTTATTTTTTATTTTTATTTTTAAGTAGAGATGGGGTTTCACCATATTGGCCAGGCAGCTCTCGAGCTCCTGACCTTGTGATCCGCTCTTCTCAGCCTTCCAAAGTGCTGGAATTACAGGTGTGAGCCACCAGGCCCGGCCTGAGAAGGTGTTGTTTTGTTTTTTTTTTTTTTTTTGGTCTCGTTTTCCCTTACCCCTTTCTTTGAAGAAAGGGTGTCAAAAGGCATTACCTGCCTCTAAAGCCAGATACCACCAGCAGACTTCTTAAAGTGGATATAATCCTAAAGCTTTCTTCTTCAATCAAAATGCATTCTGTTTAGAAGTTCACGTTCATCTTAGCTATTTGGAACTTCTTCATTCTCTATCTTTTCCCCACAGTGGCTGGGCTTGTCTGCAAATCATTGTGTCAAAATCAAACTATTTTCAAAACAGCCCTTTGCTTCTGAGCCCCTCCCTTAAGTCCTCTGTGGGGGTCCACAGTTCTGCAGAGGTATGGGACAGAATCTTCAGATTTTACCCCTTGAGTCTCTTCCTAATCATATCCTGGTTCCCTCATTCTAACATTGACAAAGGATGACTCATTAAGTGCAACTGGTGATGTAACTTTCAAATACTTTTATTGTGTATGTCAGGTTGATTATCATTTGAAACAGTGCACACAGATGGTTGTATTTTTTTTTTTTTTAACATCCTTCCCATTGTGGAAGTTGTGGATCTGAGGAACAAAATGATGTCATGTTAATCGGAATCTAAATGTGACACAAACAACATGCCAACAATACCTGCTTGTGAAATAATGTTCTGAGCCCACAGTGTTCCTGGGTGTGTGAGTTTATATCAAGTGAAAAGGCTGCTTAATTGACATTAAAGTTTTGAAATGTAAAGCTTCATTTGGTCTCTTGGATAAAATTTCCAGCGTATTTATCAAATAGGAAACAATTCTAAAAACAGTTGATTTGTTCACATTTACTCTAAAGTGAATTAATCCAGTCAGCAATAGTTGCATAAGTTTATGCAGTTGGTTTACAGCTAAGTTAGAAAGGGAGCAATAGCTGGGTGTGGTGATATGCGCCTGTAGTCCCAGCTACTTGGGAGGCTGAGGCAGGAGGATCACTTGAGCCCAGGAGTTTGAGACCAGTCTGGGTAATAATAGTGACACCTTATCTTTAAAAAACAAGTAAAACAGAAATAATTTGGAGATGGGCTGCACCTTGTGGAAGAGATGACAGTTGAGGTATACCTTAGAAAATAGGTTGCTTTGGAATCAGTAGTAAAGGAGGACATCATGCCAGACTGAGCAGTCCAGGGACTAGCAGGACTGCAATGGACTGTGGATAAGACCCTATAAATTAAGTTGTTTACCTCAAGGCCCATGGCATGTCAGTGGTAAACCTAGGATGAGAAATCACCTCAGTCCTGGCTCAGTGATCCTGCTGGACTGTTCTGCCAGCAGAGCTTAGCAGAGAGATTTAAGGAAGGAAAAGACAACTGATTAATTAGGCTGCCCGATTCATAACTAGGGGGTTCAAGGAAATCACAGGAGGTGGGACTTTCTGCAGTAGAGAGTGGCTTAGGCAAATCCTCACCTCACCAAGTCACAGCTAGAGCTACTTGGAAATCATCATCTTGGTTCATAAAAATAGAAAAATATTCAGTAATTGGATGCCAAAGAACATGTAAACTGAGACTTCAATAATAAAACTGGCCAATATTGAGCACTTTCTATGTACCAGGCACAGTCCTCAGCAATTTTTTTTTTTTTTTTTTTTTTTTTGAGACAGATGGAGTCTCGCTCTGTTGCCCAGGCTGGAGTGCAGAGGCACAGTCTCGGCTCACAGCCAGCTCCGCTTCCTCAGTTCACGCCATTCTCCTGCCTCAGCTTCCCAAGTAGCTGGGACTACAGGCGCCCGCCACCACACCCGGCTAGTTTTTTGTATTTTTAGTAGAGATGGGGTTTCACCGTGTTAGCCAGGATGGTGTCGATCTCCTGACCTCATGATCTGCCCACCTCAGCCTCCCAAAGTGCTGGGATTACAGGCGTGAGCCACCACGCCCGGCAGTCCTAGACATTTTACATGTGTCCTACTTCATACGTGAACTCATTGAATCCTCACAACCCAACAAGGCAGTCTTCAACTGTTGTTCCATTTTGCAGATGAGAAAACTGAGGCACAGGGACATTATGGTCACAGTGGTAGGTATGACTGGAATTTAGACCTAGTCACTATGGTTGCAGATGCTACATTCTTTTTTTTTTTTTTCGCTCTGTCATGACCAGGCTGGAGTGCAGTGGTGCAATCCCCACTCACTGCAACCTCTGCCTCCTGGGTTCAAGTGATTCTCGTGCCTCAGCCTCCCGAGTGGCTGGGATTACAGGTATGCACCAACACGCCCAGCTAATTTTTGTATTTTTAGAAGCGACAGGGTTTCACCATGTTGGCCAGGCTGGTCTCAAACTCCTGGCCTCAAGTGATCCATCCGCCTTGGCCTCCCAAAGTGCTGGGATTACAGGCGTGAGCCACTGGGTCTGGTCCAGGTGCCACATTGTTAACCACTGTGATATGTTGGCTCTCAGTCTTGAGATGTCTAAGGACTGGCCCTCACAGAGCAGTAACAGCAACAGCCACTGACACGGTGCTAGATAGGAGATGCATAGGGATTGTGAAAGCACAGAGAAGTAGGGTTTAGCAAAGCCTTGGGAACCAGGGAAGAATGAGCAGTTAGCCAGAAGAGGCCAGCTGGGATGAGTAAAGAAAAGTATGTTTTTAGGCAGAGAGAAGACACTTAGAGATGCCTCAGGTGGTAAACTAATTAGACTTTGGAAGAACTTGAAGTTCAGTACAGGAGTTGGAGTGAGTGACCCGCCTGGGTGATATGATGATACCACTCAGGTTTCTAATAATGATGGACTGAGTTACGTTTGATGAACCTTCCTGGTCAAAACAGCTAAAACTTTGAGATAAAATAAAAACAACAAACTTTTTTTTTTTTCGCCTAGCCAGGCTGCAGTGCAGTGGCGTGATCTTCCCTCACTGCAGCCTCCGCCTTCCGGGCTTAAGTGATTCTCCTGCCTCAGCCTCCTGAGTAGCTAGAATTACAGGCATCAGCTACCACGCCCAGCTAATTTTTGTATTTTTAGTAGAGGCGGGGTTTCACCATGTTGGCCAGGCTGGTCTTGAACTCCTGACCTCAGGTGATTGGCCTGCCTCGGCCTCCCAAAGTGCTGGGGTGAGTCACTACACCCAGCCAAAACAAAAAGTTTCTTACGAGCATTCAAAAGTTGAAAAAGTAGTAAAAAGTAATTAGGTCAAAAGTGAGGTAAACAAGAATCCAGAGAGAAATGGAGCATAAATTCCTGGAAACCACATTTGATCTAAAGGCAAGCTATATTTGATTCTAGCAGATCGGACCTTATTCTACATTGAACGGGGCAGAAATCAAAACCCAAAGCCCAGGTACAGTGGGGAGTTTGGTAGATGTTTCCCACAAAAATAAATAAATAATAAACTGGCATGCCAAAGAACTACACCTTGCAGAGTTAAAAGAGTGGATCAGAAATTGAATCTTCCCAGTCTTCCCAGGGATTTGCAGCCTGGGAGTTCAGGAAAAAACAAGCCTTGACCCTGTACTATTAGTGTCTCCCAGGTTGTCTGGTAGAAATTGTCAACTTATATCTTGTTGCTCAGGCTGGAGTGCAATGGCACGATTTCGGCTCACTGCAACCTCCGCCACGCCTGTTCAAGTGATTCTCCTGCCTCAGCCTCCTGAGTAGCTGGGGTTACAAGTGTCCGCCACCATGTCCAGTTAATTTTTTGTATTTTTAGTAGAGACAGGGTTTCACTCTGTTGGCCTGGCTGGTCTTGAACTTCTGACCTCAGGTGATCCACCTGTCTCGACCTCCCAAAGTGCTAAGATTACAGGTGTAAGCCACTGCATCCGGCTGAGAAAGACTTTCTATAAGAAATTTATTTGAGAATAGAGCAATGAAACAATACCATGCTATAGTAAACTATGTGGATATTCTGAGAGGTAAAGGAAGACACTGGGGTTTAAAGGAAAAAATGAGGAGGGTTACATAATTGTTTTGAAATAATTATCCGTGGCTGGGTGTGGTGGCTCATGCCTGTAATCCCAGCACTTTGGGAGGCCGAGGCGGGTGGATCATGAGGTCAGGAGTTTGAGACCAGCCTGGCCAAGATGGTGAAATCCCATCTCTACTAAAAAAAAACAAAAACAAAAACAAAAACAATTAGCCTGGCACAGTGGTGGGTGCCTGTAATCCCAGCTACTTGGGAGGCTGAGGCAGGAGAATCGCTTGAACCCAGGAGGCAGAGTCTGCAGTGAGCCGAGATCATGCCACTGCACTCTAGCCTGGGCTACAGAGCAAGACTCTGTCTCAGAAAAAAAAAAAAAAAAAAGAATTATCCTTGATTCCATCCTGGGATGCTAGTCCCAGGTTGGACAGGCAGTTGCTAGGCAAATGTCCTTGCAGAGGTATTTTCTGTGTAAGGTTGTAATGGTCTTTATGTAAGGCTGTGGATTTTCTTTTTCTTTTTCTTTTTCTTTTTTTTTTTT
>NW_012109752.1:25858-27655 GCF_000951045.1 Mandrillus leucophaeus | reverse complement strand
AGTCGCCTGCCACCACGCCCGGCTAATTTTTTGTATTTTTAGTAGAGACGGGGTTTCACCATGTTAGCCAGGATGATCTCGATCTCCTGACCTTGTGATTCGCCCACCTCGGCCCCCCAAAGTGCTGGGATTACAGATGTGAGCCACCACGCCCAGCCTTGTAATTAGTTTTTTGTTTTGCTTGAATCTTGTTAATCAATTTCATGAACCCATTAATTTCTTTATTAGTGTTCTGGAAATTTGTGTTTAGTCCATTTTTTTTTGTTTTCGTTTTTGTTTTTTGTTTTTTAGATGGAATCTTGCTCTGTTGCTCAGGCTGGAGTGCAGTGATGCGATCTCGGCTTACTGCAACCTCCGCCTCCCGGGTTCAAGCGATTCTTCTGCCTCAGCCTCCTGGGATTACAGGTGTGCTCCAACACGCCTGGCTCATTTTTTTGTATTTTTAGTAGAGATGGAATTTTACCATGTTGGTCAGGCTGGTCTCGAACTCCTAACCTTTTGATCCACTCACCTCGGCCTCCCAAAGTGCTGGGATCACAGGTGCGAGCCACCGCGCCCGGCCGAGTTCACTGATCTTAAAGTTATCAGAACTCTGTGTTTGAGAGTACTTGTAGGCTGGATGTGGTGACTCATGCCTGTAATCTCACCTTTGGGATGCTGAGGTGAGAGGATCACTTGAGGCCAGGAGTTCAAAACAAGCCTGGGCAACAAAGTGAGACTCCATCTCTACAAAAAAATTTAAAAATTAGCTGGGCATGGTGGCCCTTGTCTGTGGTCCCAGCTATTTGGGAGGCTGAGGCAGGAAGATTGCCTGAACCCAGGAGGTCAAGGCTGCATTGAGTCATGATAATGTCACTGTACTCCGGCCTGGGTGACAAAGCAAGAGCCTGTCTGAAAAGGAAAAAAAAAAAAAAAAAAAAGAGGCCATGTACTATGGCTCCTTTGGCTCAGGCCTGTAATCTCAGCACTTTGGGAGGCCGAGGTGAGCGGATCACCTGAGGTCAGGAGTTTGAGACCAACCCGGCCAATGTAGTGAAACCCTGTCTCTACTAAAATTACAAAAATTAGCTGGTTATGGTGGCGGGTGCCTGTAATTTCAGCTACTTGGGAGGCTGAGGCAGGAGAATCGCTTGAACCTGGGAGGTATAGGTTGCAGTGAGCTGAGATCATGCCACTGCACTCCAACCTGGGCAACAAGAGCGAAACTCCGTCTCAAAAACAAAAACAAAGGCTGGGCGCGGTGGTTCACGCATGTAATCCCAGCAGTTTGGGAGGCCTAGGCAGGCAGATCACCTAAGGTTGGGAGTTCGAGACGAGCCTGACCAACATGGAGAAACCCTGTCTCTACTAAAAATACAAAATTAGCTGGGTGTGGTGGCTCACGCCTGTAATCAGGCAGGAGAATCACTTGAACCCAGGAGGCAGAGCTTGTGGTAAACCAAGATTACGCCATTGCACTCTAGCCTGGGCAACAAGAGCGAAACTCCATCTCAAAAAAAAAAAGAAGAAAAAAGAAAGACTTGAGAGAGTCTCTTCCACGAAAAGCAATCTTGGTCTTGGTCTATAGTTGATTACAAATGCTTTTGGAGAAGAATTCAAAACAACAGCTGTGAATAACAACAACTTAGAGTAGTCTTGGTTAAAATCTGATGAAAGTTCCCAGTTGGCAGGAAAATGCAGTTATGTTTTTTACAAGCAGCATTTAAGATAACAGCCAGAACCATGAATGACAGCATCACATGAGGATTATCAGACTTTTATAAATGTTATATAATCTCTTTTTTTTTTTTTTTTTTT
>NW_012109752.1:13430-22815 GCF_000951045.1 Mandrillus leucophaeus | reverse complement strand
TTGTATATTTAGTAGAGATAGGGTTTCACCATGTTGACCAGGCTGGTCTTGACCTCCTGACCTCAGGTGATCCACCTGCCTTGGCCTCCCAAAGTGCTGAGATTACAGGTGTGAGCCACCACATTAGCAACTCCATTTTGATTCTGACATCTTTCACATTTCCGCCTTTTGATCAAGATCTTTTTCTGAAAGCATCACTTGTCAGTCATCCTGTAGTTAGCATTTGATGTCTCCCGATGCTGGAATGGACCTGTCCAGGTCGCTGGTCTCGTCCCACATTCGGAGGAGTGATTAGTGACTGTCAGTCAGGTCAGAATACTTATAGCCACATTTGAGCAAGGGAGATTTGAAGGGAGTGGTGCTCAGGATAAATCTACCTGGAGTCTATTATTAAGTTGAACTTTCTGTGTTTGGTAGTCTTATCATCTCAAAGTGCTGGGCCAGAATTATTTTGTTAGAAGTTGTACTTCTGCAAAATTTAACAACAGATACAAAATTTAAGAGGGAAAATACATAGTAAAATTAATAGTAATATGACAATTCCAGTTTACGTAATGGTTTTGAGCCATGAATCTAGGCTTATAGAAAACCAATTCATTTATTATATTATATTATATTTATTTATTTATTTTGAGATGGAGTCTTGCTCTGTCACCCAGGCTGGAGTGCAGTGGTGCGATCTCAGCTCTCCACAACCTCTGCCTCCTGGGTTCAAGTGATTCTCCTGCTTCAGCCTCCCGAGTAGCTGGGATTACAGGTGCCCGCCACCATGCCTGGCTAATTTTTGTATTTTTAGTAGAGATGAGATTTCACCATGTTGGCTAGGCTGGTCTCGAACTCCTGACCTCGTGATCCGCCCGCCTTGGCCTCCCAAAGTGCTGGGATTACAAGTGTGAGCCACCACACCCAGCCGATTTATTATGTTTTTGAGACAGGATCTCTCTCTGTCACCCAGGCTGGAGTGCAGTGGCACACCACCACTCACTGCAGCCTTGATCTCCTGAGCTCATGTCATCTGTACACCTTGGCCTCCCAAATAGCTGGGACTACAGGCACGCACCACTTTGCCTGGCTAATTTTTTAAATTTTTGTAGAGATGGGGTCTCCCTGTGTTGACAGGGCTGGTCTTGAACTCCTAGGCTCAAGTGATCTCCTGCCTCAGCCTCCCAAAGTGCTGGGATTACAAGTGGGCCACCACCCCCTTCCTTTTTTTTTGGTTTTTAGACAGGGTCTTGCTTTGTCACCCAGGCTAGAGTGCAGTGTTGCGATCTCGGCTCATTGCAGCCTTGACCTGTTGGGCTCAAACAATCCTCCCACCTCAGCTGCAACTGTCAGCCTGTTTTTTTTTTTTTTTTTCTGTAGAGACAAGGTCTCACTATGTTGCCCAGGCTGGCCTTCTGAACTTCTAAGCTCAAGTGATCCTCCTGCCTCAGTCTCCCAAAGTGCTGGGATTACAGGCATCAACCACTGTGCCTAACCTTAAACAGTTTGTTTTAGAGATTGGGTCTCACTGTGTTGCCCATGCTAGAGTACAGTGGCACTATCATAGTTCACTGCAGCCTCAAACTCCTGGGCTCAAGTGGTCCTCCTGCCTCAACCTCCTGTGTAGCTGCGACTACAAGCACACTACCATCCCTGGCAATTTTTTTTTTTTTTTTTTGAGATGGGGTCTGACTCTGTGGCCCAGGCTGGAGTGCAGTGGCGCGATCTTGGCTCACTGCAAGCTCCGCCTCCCGGGTTCACGCCATTCTCCTGCCTCAGCCTCCCGAGTAGCGCCTGCCACCTCGCCCAGCTAGTTTTGTTTTTTTTTTTTTGGATTTTTTTTAGTAGAGACGGGGTTTCACCGGGTTAGCCAGGATGGTCTTGATCTCCTGACCTCGTGATTCGCCCGTCTCGGCCTCCCAAGATTACAGGCTTGAGCCACCGCGCCCGGCCCAATGTTATATAATCTTTAGAACACTCACATTAATAACATACCCATACAAATATAACTTTAGATAAAGTTTAACATGACAAAATTATAACTGATGACATTAGATTTATATGAATTTACATAATTTTGAAACACTGATATCAATAACATACTTATAAATTTAACTTAAAGAAGATCCAGGTTGCTCTGCCTATGTAGTAGCCATTCTTTTATTCCCAAAAAAAAAAAAAAAGATCCAGCATCACTTATTTGACAATTCCTCCCATGAAATTAACCAAATAAATCTAATCATTTATTATCTGTACAAGTTGAGAGTTACATTCTTTGAGGTTCTCCAGGGGCCCAACTGGAAAAATCCCAAAGTTAATCCGACATCAAAAAAACTTAATCTAAGATTTTGATCCTAAAAAAGCCTGCCAAAGATGTCAAAAGGTTAAAAATACTTAATCAAAACAGAATCACAGGTCACTGTAAAATAATACTCATTTAACCATAGTGAAAATCAAAATATTTCAAAAGCAATACAGAAGTTACATGGATAAAAAAACCTTAACCCTTTTAAAGCTCAGTTTTCCAAAGTAATCAAAAACCTAATAAAGACAATGCAGGGGCTGGGTGCAGTGGCTCACACCTGTAATCCCAGCACTTTTGGAGGCCAAGGTGGGTGGATCACTTGAGGTCAGGAGTTTGAGACCAGCCTGGCCAACATGGCAAAAACCCGTCTCTACTTAAAAAAAATACAAAAATTATCCCAGCTGCTCGGGAAGCTGCGGCAGGAGAATTGCTCGAACCCTGAGGCGGAGGTCGCAGTAAGCCAAGATTGCACCACTGAACTCCAGTCTGGGTGACAGAGCGAGGCTCCACTTCAAAAAAAGAAAAAAGGCAATGCAGGAATTATCTTGATAAAATGTAACGTCATTTTTTTTTTTTTTTTAGGCCAGTTACCAGAAAGGTAAAGAAAAACTTCCTGTAGTGGAAATGCTTTTCCATATGTCCATATGGGAAGCCCATTTAGATACCCTGAAAGTCAAACCTGATGGAAAAGGCACTTGAATTTAATTAGACACAGGAAAAATGAGTCCAGTGTTTTCAGTGTACATTATTTTATTAGAGGAGTGTATATGAGGGGAAGGTAAGCTAGAAAAGTAATACCGTAAGCAGAAGAGTGCAGGGCTCTTAGTAACAGCATGGGACATTTCCTGGTTACATGGAACAATTCAGACACATCAAGAAAAGCCGAGAGTACAGAATCCAGTTAAACCATAAGAAAACCCTGCTTTTCTAGACCTTCAAGAGAAACTTTTCAACATCAGACCATAACAGCAGACTTAGGAGAAAAAAAAGTTACAGGAATTGACAGGTTGAAGGGGACTGTTAGCACCTCAGCCAAGCATAAAGCTATACCTTTGCAAGTTGAGAAAAACAGAAGGCAGTGATATATGACCTGAAAAGCACATGCAGTATGGTACAGCAAACGTTGAGCTTCTGAAATTTAAATCTGAGAAGTCTCAAAAGGCAAAATTTTACCTAAGACAGCTGGGTGTAGTGGCTCACACCTGTAGTCCTAGCTACTTAGGAGACTGACGTGGGAGGATTGCTTGAGCCCAGGAGTTCAAGGCTGCAGTGAGCTATGATTGTGCCACTGCGTTTCAGCCTGGGCAACAGAACAAGACCAATCTCTAAATAAATAAATAAATAAATAAATAAATAAATAAAGTACATATATATGTATAAAGAAATAAAATTATCAATCAGAATGAAAAAGACAGCATTTTCTTTTTTTTTCTTTTTTTTTTTGGTTCTTTTTATCAGTAGACACAGGGTCTTGCTGTGTCACCCAGGCTGGTCATAAGAAAAGACAGCATTTTCAATCTGAAACTAGGGAAATTAATTTTTAAATTTATTTAATTAATTATTTAAAAAAATTTTTTTTTTGAGATGGAGTTTCGGTCTTGTCGCCCAGGCTGGAGTACAGCTGTGTGATCTCAGCTCACGGCAACCTCTACCTCCCACATTCAAGCGATTCTCCTGCCTCAGCCTCCCAAGTAACTGGGAATTCAGGCGCCCACCACCACGCCTGGCTAATTTTTTTTGTATTTTTAGTAGAGACAGGGTTTCATCATGTTGGCCAGGCTGGTCTCCAACTCCTGACCTCAAGAGATCCACCTGCCTCGGCCTCTCGAAGTGCTGGAATCACAGGCATGAGCCACTGCCCCCCAGCCTATTTATTTATTTTTTTGAGACGGAGTCTCGCCCTGTCACCCAGGCCGGAGTGCAGTGGTATGATCTCGGCTCACTGCAATCCCTGCCTCCCAGGTTCAAGCACCTCCTGTCTCAGCCTCCCGAGTAGCTGGGAATCCAGGTGCCCACCACCACGCCTGGCCAATTTTTGTATTGTTAATAGAGAGGGGGTTTCACCCATATTGGTGAGGCTGGTCTTGAATTCCTGACCTCAGGTGATCCACATGCCTCAGTCTCCCAAAGTGCTGGGATTACAGGTATGAGCCACTGCGCCCGGCCTATTTATTTTTTTGGGATAGGGTCTTGCTCTGTCACCCAGGCTGGAGTGCAGTGGTGCAACCATGGTTCATGGCAACCCCTGCCTCCCAGGCTCAAGTGATCCTCCTACCTGAGCCTCCCAAGTTGCTGGTACTACAGGTGTGTACCACCACACTCAGCTAATTTATTCATGTTACATAAAGACAGGGTCTTCCTGTGTTCCCAGGGCTGGTCTTGAACTACTGGGCTCAAGTGATACTCCCAAAGTGCTGGGATTGCAGGTGTGAGCCACCACAGCTGGCCTGGGAAATTAATTAGACGTAAAGAAGAAATAGAAACTATGTAGTTTAGGAGATGGCTGTTGTAGAACCAGATTTCAGAGTTAAAAATCAAAAGTTCTTGCTATTTTACCAAGAGTAAATTAAATCAGTACTTTAAGAAAATCTTGTTGTTTCAACATAGGGGACCAAAATTTTTTTTTAGTTTTGTATTAATATATTTTTGATATGAAAGCTTGATCTGGGCTGGGTGCAGTGGCTCACACCTGTAATCTCAACACTTTGGGAGGCTGAGGCGGGTGGATTACTTGAGGTCAGGAGTTCGAGACTAGCTTGGCCAACATGGCGAAACCCCGTCTCTACTAAAAGTACAAAAATTAGCCAGGCATAGTGGTGGGTGCCTGGATTCCCAGCTACTTGGGGAGGCTGAGGCAGGAGAATCACTTGAACACGGGAGGTGGAGGTTGCAGTGAGCCAAGATAGTGCCATTGCACTCTAGACTGGGTGACAGAGCAAGACTCCACCTCAAAAAAAAAAAAAAAAGAAAGCTTAATCTTTTTTTTTTTTTTCCCCCTAGGCTGGTATTGGACTCATGGCCTCAAGTCATGTTCCCACCTTAGCCTCTAAAGTAGCTGAAATTACACCCTAAGACTGGTCGAATTGTATAGAAAAGAAAAAAAAAATAAGCACCCTTGAATTAGTAACAAATCTATCCTTTGTTGGTCTGGTTTGCTTGAGTAACTGGGCATGGTGGCGCACACCTGTAGTTCCAGCTACTAGGGAGGCTGAGGCAGGAGAATCATTCGAACCCAGGAGGCAGAGGTTGTAGTGAGCCGAGATCACGCCACTGCACTCCAGCCTGGCGACAGAGCGAGACTCCATCTCAAAAAAAAAAAAAAAAAAGTAAGCAGAAAAAAATAGAAAAAACTTAGAAGATTCTCTATGTTAACTCTATAGCTGTAGGTTTTTCAAATAATGACCATCTGAGCTCTGAATTTTCCTTCCTGTAATTGCCCATTCATTTAAAAATGTGCGTAAGAACAAGCCATAATATATAGCCAGCTGGAGTCCCTGAAAACCTAGCTTGCTTTAATATTTTAGAATCTCATTTCATTTCTTATTAATCTCTGGAGAGCAAAGAAAATCCTGTAAATCCTGTCAGGCATTATCAGAAGTTTAGACCAGTGTTTTACATGGTGGCAATTGCCCCAGTGGCTTTTTCTTTCTTTTCTTTTTTTTTTTTTTGGCACAAGGTCTCAGTTGCCTAGGATGGATTGTAGGGGTGTAATTATAGCTCACTGCGGTCTCTAACTTCTGGGTCAAGCAATCCTCCTGCCTCAGCCTCCTAAGTAGCTAGGATTACAGGTGTGTGGCACCATTCCCAGCTAATTTTTGAAAAATTTTGGCCGGGTGCGGTGGCTCATGCCTGTAATCCCAGCATTTTGGGAGGCTGAGGTAGGTGGATTACTTGGGGTCAGGAATTCGAGACTAGCCTGGTCAATATGGTGAAACCCTGTCTCTACAAAATACAAAAATTAGCCAGGCGTGGTGGTGTGTGCTTGTAATCTCAGCTGCTTTGGAGGCTGAGGCAGGAGAATTGCTTGAACTTGGGAGGCAGAGGTTGCAGTGAGCTGAAGTCGTGCTACTGCACTCCAATCTGGGCAACAGAGCGAGATTCCATCTCAAAAAAAAAAAAATTTTTTTTTTTTTTTAAAAATGGGAGATGAGATCTTGCTTTTTTGCCCAGGTTGGTCTTGAGCTTCTGGCCTCAAGCTATCCTCTTGTCTTAGCCTCCGAAAGTGCTGGGATTACAGGTATCAGCTGCCATGCCTGGCCCAAAGTGACCTTTTGTTTTATTTATTTATTTGAGACTGAGTTTCACTCTTATTGCCCAGGCTGGAGTACAATGGCACGATCTTGGCTCACTGCAACCTCCACCTCCCAGGTTCAAGTGATTCTCTTGCCTCAGCCTCCTGAGTAGCTGGGATTACAGGTGTGCGCCACCAGGCCTGGCTAATTTTTGTATTTGGTAGAGACAGGGTTTTACCATAGTGATCAGGCTGGTCTCGAACTCCTGACCTCAAGTGATCCACCTGCCTTGGCCTCCTAAAGTGCTGGGATTACAAGAGTGAGCCCCCGCGCCCAGCCTATTTTTTTTTTTTTTAAGAAAGTGAAAAAATAGGCCGGGCGCGGTGGCTCAAGCCTGTAATCCCAGCACTTTGGGAGGCCGAGATGGGCGGATCACGAGGTCAGGGGATCGAGACTATCCTGGCTAACACGGTGAAACCCCCTCTCTACTAAAAAATACAAAAAACTAGCCGGGAGAGGTGGTGGGCGCCTGTAGTCCCAGCTACTCGGGAGGCTGAGGCAGGAGAATGGCGTAAACCCGGGAGGCGGAGCTTGCAGTGAGCTGAGATCCGGCCACTGCACTCCAGCCTGGGCGACAGAGCGAGATTCCGTCTCAAAAAAAAAAAAAAAAAAAAAAGAAAGTGAAAAAATAAAAGAATGGCTACTCCATAGGCAGGACATCCCCTTTTAATTAGCCATCCTGTAACCACCATCCAGAATGTTTATTTTTGCCACCAGAAGATTTTCAGAAGCAAGCAAAGGACAAGAGTCAAAATCAAATCAAAAGAAACCAAGATAAGTGTGTTCACAAAAATTTTAACCTAGGCTGGAAGATCAAACAAAATACCAGATTAGGTACACAAACCAGAAAAGATACGCCTCACACACAGAAGGTAAATTTCTGTAGAAACCAAGATTAATCAATTCAGAAAGACACTTGTCTTTATATCAGAAAGGACTTACCAGAAAAGACAAAAAGGTCTTTTATCATCCCAGGAGGAACCTATGGTCCAAAACAGATCCTAAACCATGTCAAAAGTCTGTGCCACAGGAAAGAGACTCAGCCTGAGAGAAGACTCACCAAGGTAGAAAAGGTGAGCTATTGAAGCAGAGATCTCAAAGAGTTCAAATGTGTACTGCATACCAGTTCCAAAGACTGCTGATTCCTTCCTGTAGTGATACTGTTCAGATCTCACTTTCGACACCATATATGTCAACTTAAATAAAAAACAGAGACATGCTTTCTAAACGAAAATATGTTTATTTGTGAATAGAGCATTGAAATGGGAATATGCATGCTACAAGTAGCTGATGTGTGTATTTAGGGAGGTAATGAAAGACAAACCTTTTTTTTTGTTTTGTTTTGTTTTTGAGGTTAAGAGTGAGGTTTTCTTTTCTTTTCTTTTCTTTTTTTTTTAATGATGGAGTCTCGCTCTGTCTCCCAGGCTAGAGTCCAGAGGCATGATCGGCTCACTGCAACCTCCACCTCCTGGGTTCAAGTGATTCCTCTGCTTCAGCCTCCCAAGTAGCTGGGACTACAGGCGCACGCCACTACGCTCAGCTAATTTTTGTATTTTTAGTAGAGGTGGTGTTTTACCATGTTGGTCAGGCTGGTCTCAAACCCCTGACCTCAGGTGATTCACCCGCCTCAGCCTCCCAAAGTGTTGGGATTACAGGCGTGAGCCACCGAGCCTGGCCTTTTTTTTTTTTTGGCAGAGTCTTGCTCTGTCGTCCGGGCTGGAGTGCAGTGGCACGATCTTGGCTCACGCAACCTCTGCCTCCCAGGTTCCAATGATTTTCCTGCCTCAGGCTCCTGAGTAGCTGGGATTACAGGCGCACACCCCCACGCCAGGATAAGTTTTGTTTTTTTAGTGGAGATGGGGGTCTCACCATGTCGGCCAACCTGATCTCGAACTCCTGACCTCATGATCTGCCCGCCTCGGCCTCCCAAAGTGCTGGGATTACAGGCATGAACCACTGTGCCTGGCCAACAGCGGAGGTTTAATAGGTGAAAGAAAGAGAAAAGCTCTCTCCTGCAGAGAGGGGTCCCAAACAGGTCTTCCTGACAAACCTTTTTAAAGGAAAAAATAATAATTACATAATGGTTTTGAAACAGTTATCCTGGTTACAAACATCAATAACAAAGGTGATGCCAGTCTGAGGTCAGACAGGAAGTTAGTTGCTGGACAGATTTTGTTGCAGAAATATTTTTCTGTGTGGAAGACTACAATGTCCACTGTGCTACACTGTAGTTTTCGTAGAGTATTTTTTATTATCAGGCATACAAGTGTGAAAACCCTCTCTTCATAGTCATCCCTGGCTCTACTCATCAGGGTTTTCTTAACATTTGTGACTCCATTTTGATTCTGACAACTTTCACAAAATTAATACAATCACTTTCTTGAGGAATATATATATATATATTTTTTAAATCCTTTCTGGCCAGGCGTGGTGGCTCACGTCTGTAATCCCAGCACTTTGGGAGGCCAAGGTGGGCGGATCACCTGCATTCTGGAGTTTGAGACCAGCCTGACCAACATGGAGAAACCCCGTCTCTGCTAAAAATACAAAATTAGCCGGGCGTGGTGGCGCATATGCCTGTAATCCCAGCCACTTGGGAGGCTGAGGCAGGAGAATCACTTGAACCCAGGAGGTGGAGTTTGCAGTGAGCCGAGATCAAGCCATTTCACTCCAGCCTAGGCAACAAGAGTAAAACTCTGTCTCCAAAAAAAAAAAAAAAAAAAAATCCTTACTAATTCTTTCTACATTTTTCCTCTGAAGATACAGTTATATTTTTTAAGCATGTAAGAAAACAAGTCACCATAGG
>NW_012109752.1:8500-12890 GCF_000951045.1 Mandrillus leucophaeus | reverse complement strand
AAAAAAAAAAAAAAAAAGAAAATATCCACAGGTAACAGTTATGGGAATAAGTGAAATGGGAGTTATTTAGAAGACCAAGTAGAAGTTTCAGAAATGAAAAGTATAATAACTGTAAACCCATCAATCAGTGACTTTAACAGCAGATTAGTGCAGCTTCAGGGAGAATTAGTGAACTAATAGAACTAATGGATGAGAATAAATTATCTATCCATATTCTTTTTTTTTTTTTTTTTTTTTTGAGACGGAGTTTCTCTCTTATTGCCCAGAGTGCAATGGCACGATCTCGGCTCACTGCACCCTCCGCCTCCGGGGTTCAAGCAATTCTTCTGCCTCAGCGTCCTGAGTAGCTGGGACTACAGGCGTGCACCACCATGCCTGGCTAATTTTTGTATTTTTAGTAGAAACGGGATTTCTCCATGTCTCGAACTCCCAACCTCAGGTGATCCACCCGCCTCGGCCTCCCAAAGTGCTGGTAATACAGACATGAGCTACCGCACTTGGCCTCATTTTCTTTTTTTTGAAACGGAGTTTTGCTCTTTTTGCCCAAGCTGAAGTGCAATGGTGTGATCTTGGCTCACTGCAACCTCTGACTCCCAGGTTCAAGTGATTCTCCTGCCTTAGCTTCCCATGTAGCTGGGATTACAGGTACGCACCACCACGCCCGGCTAATTTTTGTATTTTTAGTAGAGACAGAGTTTCACCATGTTGCCCAGGCTGGTCTTAAACTCCTGACATCAGGTGATCTGTTCGCCTCGGCCTCCCAAAGTGTTGTGATTACAGGCACTACAGGCGTGAACCACCGCCTGGCCTTTTTTTTTTTTTTCTGTTGCCCAGGCTGAAGTGCAGTGGTGCAATCCCAGCTCACTGCAACCTCCACCTCCTGGGTTCAAGCGATTCTCCTGCCTCAGCCTCCCAAGTAGCTGGGATTACAGGCGCCCACCACCCTGCCCTGCTAATTTTTGTATTTTTAATAGAGACAGGGTTTCACCATGTTGACTGGCCTGATCTCAAACGCCTGACCTCAGGCAATCCACTTGCCTCGGCCTCCCAAAGTGCTGGGATTACAGGTGTGGACCACCATGCCCGGCCTATGCACATTAATTTAACTTAGATGAATGGACCAATTCCTTGAAAACTATAAACTACCTTGTTATGGCTTGGATGTTTTGTTTCCTCCAAATCTCATGCTGAAAGTGGTCCCCAGTGTTGGAGGTGGGGCCTGGTGGGAGGGATTTAGGTTATGGGGGTGGATTCCTCATGAGGGGCTTAGTGCTTTCCCCACAGTAACGAGTTCCTACAAGATCTGGTTGTTAAAAAGCGCCTGGAACTTCCTCTTCTCTCTCTTGCTCCCTCTCTTGCCATGTGACACACTGGTTCCCCTTCACTCTTGGCCATGGTTGTAAATTTCCTGAGGCCCTCACCTAGAAGTGTGCACAACTATGAGCCAAATATGTCTCTTTATAACACAGTCTCAGGTATTCCTTTATAGCAATGCAGAACAAACTAATACAGGAAGTTGGGACGGGACGAGTGGGGGATTGCTATAAAGATACCTGAAGATGTGGAAGCGGCTTTGGAACTGGGTAACAGAGAGGGTTTGAAAGAGTCTGAAGGGCTCAGAAGAAGTCAGGGATACAAAGAAAAGTTTGGAACTTTGGATGGTGGGTACTGGTCACAGTGAGCTGAGATTATGCCATTGCACTCTGTGACAAGAGCGAAATTCTGTCTCAAAAAAAAGAAAAAGAAATATTGTAAAGAAATGCATAGATAGTTTGGCAGTTGTTTTTTAATATGAAGCTGGATTTAGTGTGAAGCCAAATTTCACATCCGTGCTTGCATTGCTTCACACTATGTTTACTGTTTTGCATGGATAGTGCTGGCACTGGAGTACTTATTGGTCATGTGCCTAGAGTGAATTTCTTGATTTTGCAGGATCTTTGGTGATATTGGTGGACTTAAGGATATTGAATTGTGTATTAGGAATAAAATATTCATTATGTCAAGTTTTGGGGGGCTCTGGGTAACACTGTAGCCTCCAGGGTAGATTGAGTAGGAAAAATTTAGGGTTGGTTTCCTGTTTGTTTTTGTTTCTAATTTTCATTCATTTGCTGTTTATTCTCCTCTGGGCCTTGCTTGTATATGCATCTATCTATCTATCTATCTATCTATCTATCTATCTATCTATCTATCTATCTATTCTTGGCCTTTTGGCTAAGATCAAGTGTGTATTCATATATATAAAGCCATGAGTTTTTTTTTTTAATTTTAGTTTCTATTGGAAGGCTTTTATTTGGTTTTGTGAATAGTTACTTTGCTTCCCATGCGTTTCTAGCAGGTCATCATTTGTTCAGGCCCCCAGGAATTGATGGAGCACACCAGCTTGTCTCGCTGTGTTCCCCAGGCTGGAATGCAGTGGCGCAATCTCCGCTCACTGCAAGCTCCGCCTCCCGGGTTCACACCATTCTCCTGCCTCAGCCACCTGAGTAGCTGGGACTACAGGCGCCCGCCACCACGCCCGGCTAATTGTTTATTTATTTAT
Source organism: Mandrillus leucophaeus (assembly GCF_000951045.1). Taxonomy (NCBI): domain Eukaryota; kingdom Metazoa; phylum Chordata; class Mammalia; order Primates; family Cercopithecidae; genus Mandrillus; species Mandrillus leucophaeus. The sequence goes on along the minus strand of NW_012109752.1, from coordinate 10,351 downwards.
TTTTTTTCAGTAGAGACAGGGTTTCACCGTGTTAGCCAGGATGGTCTTGATCTCCTGATCTTGTGATCTGCCCATCTCGGCCTCCCAAAGTACTGGGATTGCAGGTATGAGCCACCACGCCCGGCATGCATTCCTCTTAAAACAGGGAACAAGTCAAGGATGTTTAATGTTATAATTTTTATTTAACAGACTACTGGAAGTCTGCACAATAAGGAAGAAAAAGAAAAAGAAGCCAGCTTAGAAAGAAAAAATACCGCCCCATTTGCAGATGAAATTATTATCTATGTAAAAAATTCCAAGGAGGCCGGGCGCGGTGGCTCAAGCCTGTAATCCCAGCACTTTGGGAGGCCGAGACGGGCGGATCACAAGGTCAGGAGATCGAGACCATCCTGGCGAACCCGGTGAAACCCCGTCTCTACTAAAAAATACAAAAAACTAGCCGGGCGAGGTGGTGGGCGCCTGTAGTCCCAGCTACTCGGGAGGCTGAGGCAGGAGAATGGCGTGAACCCGGGAGGCGGAGCTTGGAGTGAGCTGAGATCCGGCCACTGCACTCCAGCCTGGGTGACAGAGCGAGACCCCGTAACCAAAAAAAAAAAAAAAAAAAAAAACCCCAAGGAATCTATACAAAACCCCCCTAAAACTAGTAAGGAAGTTCAGCAAGATGGCAGGTTACAAGATTCGCACACGAAACCAGTTATTCAGAATGCAGCACAGAGGGACAAAAAGATGGAAAATATAGACGGTAGGTTAAAAATAAAGGTTTCTTATGTTCGAGTTCCAGAAAGAGAGAGAATATGAGACAGGCATCTGAAGAAAAATGACTGCGATTTCCCAAAACTGGTGGAAGATACCAACCCACAGATTATAGAAATCCAAAGACTTCCAAGCAAGAAACAAAACAAAAAGAAAAAATATCCCACTTAGACTTATGATAGCGAAATTGCAGAAGACTGAAAGATGGAGAGCTGAGGAGGGAGAAATCAACAGGGGCCAAGTGAAAACAACGTCTACACCTTGGACTTAACGATAAAAGCGAATTCGTACTTGCAGAGTCATTGGCACCTGCCAAACCCCTTACACACATCAGCTGATTTACTCCTCACAGCAACTGTATTAAGTAGATTCTATCACTGCTTTCATTTTACAGATGAGGGAGTTGAGATTTGGTTATTTACCCAAAGGGGCACACTTTATCGATGTAGCGATAGGATTTTGAACAAGGTAGTTCTCGCTCCAGTTTTGTGCCCTTAACCACTACACATACTTGTTTCTCCAAAGGGCAATGGGAAAATGGGAAGCCACTGAAAGGCTTTAAACAGGGGAGTGATAACATTTGTTTCTGGAAGATTCCGGCACCACTGTGGATAGTGGATTAAATGGGGCTAAAGCTGGAAATAAAGAAGCTGTTGGAATAACGTAGCCCCAAACAGGGAGGGCCTGAATGAACTAAGAAGGTGGCAAAAGGCGCAGGCACAAGCAAATGGATTCGCGAGCTCTTCCGGAGTCGAATCCACAGGGCTTGACCTGGTATCGCGTTTTACTCCGGGTGCAGAGTGAGGAAAACCGGGTTTCTGACGCAGGCAATTGCGGTGGATAGTGAAAGTCATTCACTGAAGTGGACTGAGGCGGGACGCACAGGAGACTCGGAGGCCTGAGGACGAGCTAGGCTTTGGACACGGTAGATTTGTGGCGTCTGTAAAGCCCGCGGCCAGCCGAGGGGCAGGAAACGGCGCAAAGGGCAGAGCAGAAGCCGCGTCTCTGGGACCTCTCCGAGAAGGATCTTCCAGAGTCCCAGCCGCAGAGCACCTCTGCGCGGCGCTGCACGCGTCTCCGGAAGCCGCGCGCGCAGGC
>NW_012109752.1:0-8200 GCF_000951045.1 Mandrillus leucophaeus | reverse complement strand
AGGAAGGGCGAGCGTCCATTAGCCGCGGGGGTGGGCGAGGCGGGCGAGTCCGTGATCTTTGCGGGGTGGGGGTGGGGAAGGAGGCTAGTGTGGAAGGGGGACCGAGTCACCCTGTCTGGACTTTGGAGGATGGTGGGGAGCGTGTTCTTTTTGGTACTAGTAGTAGATCCGTTGAATGGAGGCTTTTGATAGACAGGGTTGTGATGTGTCTGGGAATATCTAGAAGGTGACAGGCGAGGGAGAAGAACACATTCTGGAGAATTCGGAATTGTGACAGGCACCCAAGGCCCAATGCACCCTGGTGGCTAAGCTCTTCCTGCCCCCGCGTCTCGGCTTGGGCACCCCGGAGGCCCCTCTCACCTGAAGCTGCCCTTCCAGGTTTCCATAGCAACTAGCAGCCCGGTGCCGGCGGCCTCTCTGAGCCTGCGGGGAGGGGAGCGAGTTGACGCTGAAAGGCTGCTCACCCTTCCCTCTCCTGGTAGCGATACCTTTTGTGCGTGGGAGTGGACATCGCACAAGTTCTGCGTTAGCCTGGGTTCTTGACTCCTGGTTTCCGTGAATCCTCTAAAGGATATGCAAAATTTCGCGTGTTTGTGTATTTTTCTGGGGACAGGCTTTATACATTCAGAGGTCCATCACACCCAAAGGTCTAGACTGTCTTAGTCCTAAACGGCTGCTCCTCCCCATATCATTCATCTCTCCACAGGGTGATTTAGTGTGGACAAGCTTGCGTTTACAAATCTAATATCAGGATTTCATTTTGGTCAGACTTAAGTGTTTGCATTTAAAAGGCATTATTCATGTCCTTGTTTTTCATCTCTCAGGAAACACTGGCAAACTTGGAGCGACAGATCTATGCTTTTGAGGGAAGCTACCTGGAAGACACTCAGATGTATGGCAATATTATTCGTGGCTGGGATCGGTATCTGACCAACCAAAAGTGAGTGTCGAAAGCCTGTAGTGTTCCTATTGTGTTCCTATTGTGTATGTTTGTAGGACTGTAGGCTCTTAGTAGCAAGTTTGCTAGAGGCAGTAGTAAAGTGGTGGTGTGGTCTGGACTTGAACTCTTGGACTCTGGCTCAGGCACTGCCTCACTGAATAATCAGACAAAGCTCACATCTGTAAAATAGCAAAAGTTGGGCCTATGGCACAGGGTTGTGTGAGGCTTAAATACAGCATATAACAATATCTTTATACAACATCACTCTATTAAATTTTTTACACATTTTAATCAGTCGTGAGTTCTACCCTCACAGTATTTTTCTTTTCTTTTTTTCTTTTTCCTCCTGAGTAGCTGGGATTACAGGCGCATGCCACCATGGCTGGCTAATTTTTTTATTTTTAGTAGAGACGAGGTTTCTCCATGTTGGCGCATCTGGTCTTGAACTCCTGACCTCAGGTGATCTGCTGCCTTGGCCTCCCAAAGTGCTGGGATTATAGGTGTGAGCCACCATGCCTGGCCACTTTTCTTTTTTCTAAGAGACAGGGTCTCATGCTGTTGTCCAGGCTGGAGTGCAGATTCTTATCTGAATCCATTAGTACACTGGAAGTTGTAAAATGGTGATTCTCTAATTTTATTATTCCCTTTATTACTGGCATTCTGAGAAAGAGTCTTCCTTTTTTGACTTCTCTTTCTTTCATTCTCCCACATTTGTCCCAGCTGTGGTCAGAGGGAGCCTCTTCAAGCTGGCTTGTTTGTCGTTTCGACGTGACCCTATTATTTTTGGAGCATTCCATTGCTTTCTGGCTTAAAAGATGTCCCATACTTACCTTGTGCATTTTTTGTTCCACACCTGGTATCAGCCATTCCTCTAAGGAACCCTGGTTCTTTCTTTAAATTTGAGAATTAAGTTTATTTAAGAGACACTTCATATCACTAATCTGTTCTCGACTTTTTAAATAATAAGCGTTAAAATAAATACATATTGGCGGGGCACAGTGGCTCATGCCTGTAATCCCAGCACTTTGGGAGGCCGAGGCGGGTGGATCACCTGAGGTTGGGAGTTCAAGACCAGCCTGACCAACGTGGAGAAACTCCGTCTCTACTAAAAATACCAAATTAGCCAGGTGTGGTGGTGCATGCCTGTAATCCCAGCTACTCGGGAGGCTGAGGCAGGAGAATCGCTTGAACCCGGGAGGCGGAGGTTGCAGTGAGCCGAGCTTGCATCATTACAGTTCGGCCTGGGCAACAAGAGCGAAACTCCGTCTCAAAAAAATATATAAATAAATAAATAAGGTAAAATAGATACATATTAAAATGAAAATGTGGCCAGGCACAGTGGCTCACACCTGTAATCCCAGCACTTTGGAAGACCAAGGTGGGTGTATCACTTGAGATCTGGAGTTTGAGACCAGCCTGGCCAACATGGTGAAACCCTGTCTCTACTAAAAATATAAAAATTAGGCATGGTGGGGTGCACCTGTAGTCCCAGCTACTTCAGAGGCTGAGGCAGGAGAATCACTTGAACCCAGAAGGTGGAGATTGCGGTGACCCAGGATTGCGCCACTGCACTCCAGTCTGGGAGACAGAGTGAGACTCTCTCAAAAAAAAAAAAAGGCTAGGTGTGGTGGCTTACGCCTGTAATCCCAGCACTTTGGTAGGCTGAGGTGGGCAGATCATGAAGTCAGGAGTTCAAGACCAGCCTGGCCAACTTGGTGAAATCCCATCTCTACTAAAGATACAAAAGAAAAAATTAGCTGGGTGTGGTGGTGCGTGCCTGTATTCCCAGACTACTCTGGAGGCTGAGGCAGGAGAATTGCTTGAACCTGGGAGGCGGAGGTTGTGGTGAGCCTAGATTGTCCATTGTACTGCAGCCTGGGTGACAGGGTGAGACTCCGTCTCGGAAAAAAAAAAAAAAATAGACTGGGCATGGTGGTTCATGCCTGTAATCCCAGCATTTTAGGAGGCCGATGTGGGTGAATCACCTGAGGTCAGGAGTTCGAGACCAGCCTGGCCAATGTGGCAAAACCCCGTCTCTACTGAAAATACAAAAACTTGCTGGGCATGGTGGCGGGCACCTGTAATCCTGGCTACTTGGGAGGCTGAGGCAGGAGAATCGCTTCAACCCGGGAGACAGAGGATGCAATGAGCTGGGATTCTGCCATTGCATTCCAGTGTGGGTAACAGAGCAAGACTCCGTCTCAATAAATACATAAATAAATAAATTAATTAATTTAAAAAACGTGAAGCAGCTAAATCTCGTGTCCCACAGTGGGCCATGTACCATATATTGGAAAACATTGCTTTCTATGTTCAGCATAAAGGTCGTTTGGGCCAATCTAAGTGATATGGAGGCTTTCTGTAGTGAACATGAGTCCTGGGGCATCCCCAGCTTGAGCCATAGACATAGCTTGGTGCTCATGATGAGTTTCTTCTGTGTGTTTTAGAAACTCCAATAGCAAAAATGATCGAAGGAACCGGAAGTTTAAGGAAGCTGAGCGGCTCTTCAGTAAATCCTCAGTTACCTCAGCAGCTGTAAGTAGTGGTGGTGGGGAAATCTTTCTTTGGCCTGTTGTTGGGGAATGTGTTTTCTCTTTCCCTTCCTCTGGGAGTGGTCTTCTGAGGTCTGTGGTCACTTTTCTAGTAACTGGTGGCTTTTCTTTTAGGCAGTAAGTGCATTGGCAGGAGTTCAAGACCAGCTCATTGAAAAGAGTAAGTTTATGTTTTTATGTTTCTCATCAGTTTATTTTTAAGCTACCATCGCCCTTATATTTAATTCATCCAATTATGTATCTGAGAACTGCATTTCTTACGCTCTTCCCTCTTCCCCCTAGAAGTTTAAAAACTTTTAGGGTATCCTTAATCATGTTTTTCTCCACTCCCCCACCCAGACAAGGTCTCACTCTATAGCCCAAGCTGGAGTACAGTGGCATGATCATAGTTCACTGCAACCTCAAACTCCTAGGCTCAAGCAATCCTCCTGCCTCAGCCTCCCAGGTAGCTAGGACCACAGGCATCCGCCACCACACCTGGCTAATTTTTAAATTTTTTGAAGAGATAGGGTCTCACTATGTTGCCCAGGCTAGTCTATAATTCCTGGCATCAAATAATCCTCCCACTTCAGCCTCCCAAAATGGAGTACAGGCATGAGCCACCATGTGTGAGCAATCATATTTTTTCCTTTTGAGGAAGAAGTTACTCTTCTTGCCTCTTCTGTTGCATAAAGATTGGCTTTAGCATCTCAAAGGGACAAAGATATATTTTCATTCCTGATAAATCTTATAAATTCTTAGGGAATTAAAGTTAAAACAATAACTTTTATGGAAAATTTCAAATATGTCTTATAAATCTCCATGTGCCCAATTTAATAATTCTTAGAAAATGTTCATCTTGGCCTGGTGCAGTGGCTCACACCTGTAATCCCAGCACTTTGGAATGGAGAGGTGGGAGGATTGCTTGAGCCCACAAGTTCAAGACCAGCCTAGTCAACAAAGCAAGACTCTGTCTCTACAAAAAATTAAAAAATTAGCCAGGCTTGGTGTCATGTGCCTGTAGTCCCAGCTATTAGAGAGGATGAGGTAAGAGGATTGCTTTAGCCCAGGAAGTTGAGGCTGCAGTGAGCCATGATCATGTCACTGTTCTAGCCTGGATGACAAAGTGAGACCATGTCAAAAAATAAATTAATTAATTAAATAAATGCTCATCCCATAAATAGAATGTACCTGTATGTTCTTAAATATAAAATGGATAATAGTGCTATTTACTTTGTAAACGAATTATATCTTATTTTTTATACATAAACCATACAGTCTAATTTCCAGTGATGGGTTATAGATTTGTACATTTATCTTTCTGAGTCAGACTCAGTGTAACTGTACTGGATGTTCTGTCTCTGTATTTCATCACCTTGAAATACGACCTGTTCTCGGTATTACTATGTACTTCTTTCAGAAGGTATATCTCGTTGTTGGATCTAGTTCTTTTTGCATTGGTGCAATGATATGAGGAAAAGGGATTTTAGTAGTTTGGGAATTAGAAGTATTTACTTATTATCTCTATGTACAGATATCTTTTTTTTTTTTTTTTTTTTGAGACGGAGTCTTGCTCTGTCACCCAGGCTGGAGTGCAGTGGCCGGATCTCAGCTCACTGCAAGCTCCGCGTACAGATTTCTAAATTTGTTGCTATGCCCTTAACCTCTTTCCTGGCTTTACTCCTGCATTTCCTTTTTTTTTTTTGAAACAGAATCTCGCTCTGTTGCCCAGGCTGGAGTGCAGTGGCACGAGTGGCATGATCTTGACTCACTGCAACCTCCGCCTCCTGGGGGCCTCCCAAAGTGCTGGGATTACAGGTGTGAGCCACTCTGCCTGGCCTGAATCCTGCATTTCCTTCTAGACATTTCCACTCATATTCACTCAAACATTTGATCTAAAACAGAATTGTTCTATTTCCTTCAAAATTTGTCTTCACAGATTTTTTGTGATGATACTCTGTAGACGTCTTTGATTCCTTTCTGCCAGCCTCATCAATTATACCAAGTCCTTTTGATTTTTCTACGACTCTCCACTAAATCTTACTTCTTTTTAATTAATGCCACTCTAGAATGTAGAGCTATATTACATTTTTTGTGGAGGAACAAAACTGGTTAAGGGACACCCTGGACCTCACTCCTATGAGTTGAGATGGAATGATATCTTAGTTTTCTTTTCTTTTTTTTTTTTTTTGGAGACAGAGTTTTGCTCTTGTCATCCACGCTGGAGTGCAATGGTATGATCTTGGCTCACTGCCACCTCCACCTCCCAGGTTCAAGCAATTCTCCTGCCTCAGCCTCCCGTATAGCTGGGATTACAGGTGTGCATCACCATGCCCATCTAATTTTTGTATTATTAGTAGAGATGTGGTCTCACCATGTTGACCAGGCTGATCTTGAACTCCTGACCTCAGGTGATCCACCTGCCTTGGCCTCCCAAAGTGCTGGGATTACAGGCGTGAGCCACCAGGCCCAGCCCTGACTTAGTTTTCACAAGAGCCTGTAATCCTGCCCTGGCTTAGGTGATCATTCAGTATATGGCTGTTTACCTGTCTGCCTGCAAGAATAGCTGCACCCAGGTACTTGTCAAGAAAAGACTCAAAAGTTACTGCTTTCAGAAGCTTGACTAAGACAAACACTTATGTACTAAAGATTTTTGGCTGAGCACGGTGGCTGGCTTATACCTTGGGAAGCCGGTAGTCCCAGCTACTCAGGAGGCTGAGGTGGGAGGATTGCTTGAACCCAGGAGTTTGAGCCTGTAGTGAGCCATGACACTCCAGTGTGAGTGACAGAGCAAGACCTTGTCAAAACAAAACAAAAACCTAAAAAAGCTGGCGAGGTGGCTCACACTTAAAATCCCAGCACTTTGGGAGGCCGAGGTGAGAGGATCTCTTGAGCTCAAGAGTTCGAGATCAAACTAGGGAACATAGTGAGACCCTATCTCTACCAAAAACAAAACAAAACAAAATTAGCTGGATGTGGTGTCACACACCTGTAGTCTCAATGACTCAGGAAGCTGAGGGAGAAGGATCACTTGAACCCAGGAGGTCAAGGCTGCAGTGACTGTGCCACTGCACTGCACTCTAGCCTGGGTGACAGTAAGAACCTATCTCAAAAAAATAAAAATTAAAAAAAAGTCCAATTTATGTATTTTTCTTTTGTTACATTTGTTTTTGTGGTCATATCTGAGAAACCATTGCCTAACCCAGTGGCATCTAAATTTTTTTTTTTTTTTTTTGAGATGGAGTCTTGTTCTATTGCCCAGGCTGGAGTACAGTGACGTGATCTCAGCTCATCACAACTTCCACCTCCTGGGTTCAAGTGATTCTCTTGCCTCAGCCTCTCAAATAGCTGGGATGACAGGTGTGTGCTACCATGCCCAGCTAATTTTTGTTCTCTCCTATTTTTAGGAGAGGTTTCACTCTGTTGGCCAGGCTGGTCTTGAACTCCTGACCTCGTGATCCTCCTGCCTCGGCCTCCCAAAGTGCTAGGATTACAGGCGTGAGCCACTGCGCCCGTCCTGGCATCTGAAATTTTTAGTTTTAGCTCTTACATTTGTGTCTGTGATCCATTTTGAGTTAATTTTTTTGTATGGTGTGAGATGGGGGTACAACTTCATTCTTTTGCATGTGAATATCTGGTTGTTCCAGCACCATTTGTTGAAAAGACTTTTCTTTCTTCATTGAATCGTCTTGTCATCCTTGTTGAAAATCAGTTGACTGTAAATATAAGGGTTCATCCTGGGACTCGGAATTCTAGTCCCTTTATTTATATGTTTATGCCAGTACCACACAGTGTTGATTACTGCAGCTTTGTGTAGCATGTTGTTTTTTTAGTGTGAAATCAGTTTTCTTGAACATCAGAAGGGGAGGATTGGTCAGTATGCTTTTTGTATAATAGCTTCATAGCTCTAGGCAGGGATGTCCAATCTTTTGGTTTCTCTGGGCCACATTGGAAGAATTGTCTAGGGCCACACATAAAATATACTAACATTTACTATAGCTGATGAGCTAAAAACAAAAAATCACCAAAAAAATCTCATAATGTTTTAAGAAAGTTTGCAAATTTGTGTTGGGCCACATTCAAAGCTGTCCTGGGCTGCATGTGGCCCATGGTCCTTGGTGGGACAAGCTTGCTCTAGAGTTTCCTTTTCTGTTGTTTTCCTAAAATGTGCTCAAAAATACGGTTTCATGATTTCTGAGATTTGGCTATTTCTCTCTTCTGCTTTTCTGAAACTGTTTCCTTTACTTCTTGTACCCATATGCTACTCAATTTAAAATCTCTTCCTAGCAGATTATAATATAAAGACCATAGGAAGAAGAAAACTGGGCCAGATGTGGTGGCTCACATCTATAATCCCAGAACTTTGGGAGCCTGAGGCAGGCGGATCACCTGAAGTCAGGAGTTTGAGACCAGCCTGGCCAACATTTCAAAACCCCGTCTTTGCTAAAAAGACAAAAGTGAGCCGGGCATGGTGGTGGGTTCCTATAATCCCAGCTACTCAGAAGGCTGAGGCAGGGGAACCATTTGAACTGGGAAGGTGGAGATGGCAGTGAGCTGAGATCGCGCCACTGCACTCCAGCCTGGGTGCAACACAGCGAGACTGTGTCTCAAAAAAAAGAAAACTGGTCCCTTGGTTCTGCTACCACATGACCTTTTTTGGCAAGTTTTAGAAATTGATAATGTGTGTGTGTATATATATATATGTGTGTGTGTGTGTATGTGTGTGTGT
>NW_012109751.1:0-1270 GCF_000951045.1 Mandrillus leucophaeus | reverse complement strand
CATAACGTTATGTTAAATAAACACAAAATTTATAAAACAAAGGATATGTGGGAGATGGTTATTTGATTACTCCAAGGTGAGCTCCCTGCTTCCCCGCAAAAATGGTCAGGTCTGTCAACTATAGTTTGGGTTTTAAAACTCTTCATCTGAGACAGGAGAGATCAAGAAAACCTCCCCAGATGTAGGCTTTGCTTGCTTGAGGAATCTAGAAGTTAGTTTTTTTGTAGTGACAGGATCTCTCTCTGTTGCCCTGGTTGGTCTCGAACTCCTGGTCTCACGGGATTCTCTTGCCTCAGTCTCCCAAAGTGCTGGGATTATAGGTGTGAGCCACCGTGCCCTGCCTAGACTGCATAGAAATTTCCATTGTCTTCCCTCAAAGTTCTCTTAATTGGTTCTGAAAATCTGGTGGAAGAAAAAGGAGGATGGCAGCTGCCCACATTATTTTTTGTAGAGACGGGGTTTCCTCATGTTGTCCAGGCTGGTCTTGAGCTTCTGACCTCAAGTGATCCACCGGCCTGGGCCTCCCAAAGTGATGGGATTACAGGCTCCAGGTCACATTTTATTTTAGTGTTCAAGTGGCAGGGAACTGAGAGGCTTGGCGGGAGCAAGCCGCCTCCTCTTTGCTTGCTGAGTTAGGAGGAGCCCATGTGGATGAACAGCTACTAAATGTTTCAGGGATTACACCTTGGGGAATTGAGCCCTGGAGAACTGAGCTCCCAGGGAAGGCAGGATCTTAGCAGTGGTAAGTGAGCAGATGGGACAGGCACCAAACTAGAGGGATTATTTTTTTCCAGCTTCTTCTGTAGAAGGTGTCATTTTCTGGGGGTGAGATGTAACAAGAAGGTGAAACTAAGAATCATGACATGCAGACTCTGTGAGCTACAGACTGGGGTTTTCTAAATCACCTATTGGGGTTTTTTCCCACTATTGCTTTTATGGTAATCAATTATTAATATTTTGTTCTTTAATAAAAATCGGTAATAAACGGATATGCTGGCTGGGCGTGGTGGGAGGCTGAAGTGGGCGGGTCGCTTGAGGCCAAGAGTTCCAGACCAGCCTGGCCAACATGGGGAAACCCTGTCTCTACTCAAAATACAAGAATTAGATGAGTGTGGTGGCACGCACCTGAAGTCCCAGCTACTCGGGAGACTGAGGCAGGAGAATTGCTTGAACCCTTGAGGCGGAGGTTGCAGTGAGCTGAGATGTGCAGTGCCATTGCACTCCAGCCTGGGTGGCAGTGTGAGACCCTGTCTCAAAAATAAAATAAAAT
>NW_012109750.1:0-1103 GCF_000951045.1 Mandrillus leucophaeus | reverse complement strand
GATTTAATTACAATGCTAGAAAGATAAACTAAGACCATCCATTGAATTACCTCAGGTAGTTCAAACTGATCTAATAATCAAACAAGTCTAATAATCAACTCTAGCTATAAAATCACTATTAAATAAATTGGAGCTGATAATAGTAATGAATTCAGGCTCTATCTGGGTAGTACACTTTACAAGAGTGATCTATAAAATAATTTACCTTTTGGTTTAATTTTTAAGCCCAGTTGTCTTAATAAGCCTTATATTTGCATTAAACATAGCTACACACTTTAAAAATAATCTCATGAAATAAATCAAAGCCATTATATAAGTAAAACAGTAAAATTATATTCAATTATTTACTTGTAAGTGTTTAACAGTTTCTGGAAAAGAAGCATATGTATATTATATATATATATAATTTTACTAATATAAAAGATACATAGCACACAATGCAAAGTAATAAAGGAAAAAAACTATTGTAAATTCATATCGCCAATTGATTATTACAGAATGTTTTTGAAATTTTTGTTGAACTCTTGTTGCCATATCCTACTTTGGTATACTTGACAAATGAGTGTACTTTTGCCATGAATGTTGGTTGACATTACTGTTTAGGTTAATGAATGAGACAACAATGAAACAATAAAGGTGTATGTTGGAACTTCACTCATTCATCAGTGACACGAACAGTTTTATCACAGAATTGGATAATGGTTTATTTAAAGGGGAAAAGCTTTCCTTTTGCCCTCTAAAGGTTTATTGAATATTAACTGATAATAGGCAGATTAACAGAAGAAAAAGGTATGCAGATTTATTTAATATGCATAAACATAGGATAATTTCAGAAAAAAAATGATTACCCAATAATCCAATGATGCCCAAATGCTTATACACAATGCTACATAGGGGAAAGGGAGATGGGGAAAAGGAGAATTGTTTGAACCTGGCAGGTGGAAGTTGCAGTGAGCCGAGATTGCACCAGGGCACTCAACCTGGGATGACAGAGTGAGAGTCTGTCAAAAAAAAAAAAAAAAAAAAAACCCGAAATGGGTAGCTTTGGAGACAATAGAGTTAGTATCTGAGTGGCAAAGTATCCAGTTAAGCCAGTCTCTCAT
>NW_012109749.1:0-1358 GCF_000951045.1 Mandrillus leucophaeus | reverse complement strand
TAAATAGCTGTTTTTATTTTAATATATTACAATCAATACATTGATACTTGGGGGTTATACTAAACTTTTCATGTTTTTTGTTTGTTTGTTTGTTTGTTTTGAGATGGAGTCTCACTCTGTCACCCAGGCTGGAGTGCAGTGGTGTGATCTCATCTCACTGCAACTTCTGCCTCCTGGGTTCATGCAGCTCTCCTGCCTCAGCCTCCCAAGTAGCTGGGATTACAGGCATGCGCTACCACACCCAGCTAATTTTTGTATTTTTAGTAGAGATGAGGTTTCCCCGTGTTGGCCAAAACTGGTCTCGAACTCCTGGCCTCAAGTGATCCATCTGCCTCGCCCTCCCAAAGTGCTGGGATTACAGGCATGAGCCACCACGCCTGGCCAACTTTTCATGTTGTAAGTTTAACTTTATAACTGTTGAGGATATATTTATGCCTTTGCATCATGCAACTAAGGTCCTAACCTATTAGGAACAACCCTTTTAAGACTCTAAGGAGTGAGTTTGTTTTTTGCAATGGGCCTATAGCATTTCGTTTATGTTGGTAAATATTTGAACTAAGGAAGTCATCAATTCAACCTTAGATATATTGCTATTTAATTTGACTGTGTATTTTTTTAACAGACAATTATAGGAGATTTTCAGAAGGAACAGAAAAAATTTGTTGAAGAGCAACATACAAAGAAGTCAGGTATGGTATAGGTTTGTCTTAATTAACCTGCCAAGTTTTATTGAGCACCTGTTATGTGCTAGATACCACACTGAGGCTCTGAGAACACAAAAATGCATATGCAACGGCCCCATCCTTTGGGGAGCACAAAGACTAGTGAAGGAGACAAACCCATAAACTTCCATGATTTAAAGGAAGGGACTAGATTGTTTCTCGGTGGGGGCTGCCAGTGCCAGCCCCACTGGGGAGCTGGCTGTGAAAGGGGCAAGTAAGCTTTCAGTTCTGATTTTTTTTTTTTTTTTTTTTTTTTTTTGAGACGGAGTCTCGCTCTGTCACCCAGGCTGGAGTGCAGTGGAGCGATCTCGGTTCACTGCAAGCTCCGCCTCCCAGGTTCACGCCATTCTCCTGCCTCAACCTCCTGAGTAGCTGGGACTACAGGTGCCCGCCACCACACCCGGCTAATTTTTTGTATTTTTAGTAGAGACGGGGTTTCACCGTGTTAGCCAGGACGGTCTTGATCTCCTGACCTCATGATCCGCCCGCCTCGGCCTCCCAAAGTGCTGGGATTACAGGCGTGAGCCACCGCGCCCGGCCTGATTTTCTCTTTTTTTTCCCCCCATTGAGACAGAGTCTTGCTCTGTCACCCAGGCTGGAGTGCAATGGCTTGATCTCGGCTCACTGCAACCTCTG
>NW_012109748.1:0-1021 GCF_000951045.1 Mandrillus leucophaeus | reverse complement strand
CTCCGCCTCCCAGGCTCAAGCGATTCTTCTGCTTCAGCCTCCTGAGTAGCTGGGATTACAGGTGTGCGCCACCACGCCTGGCTAATTTTTTTTGTATTTTTAATAGAGACGGGGTTTCACCATGTTGGTCAGGCTGGTCTCAAACTCCTGACCTTGTGATCCACCCACCCTGGCCTCCCAAAGTGCTGGGATTACAGGCGAGAGCCACCGTGCCCGGCCCATTTTTCCCTGTATTCTCATTTTTTTTTTTTTTTTTTGAGATGGAGTTCTGCTCTTGTTGCCAAGGCCGGAGTGCAATGGCTCACTGCAACCTCTGCCTCCCGGGTTCAAGCAATTCTCCTGCCTCAGCCTCCTGAGTAGCTGGGATTAGAGGCATGTACAACCACGCCCGGCTAATTTTGCATTTTTAACAGAGACAGGGTCTCTCCATGTTGGTCAGGCTGATCTCGAACTCCCGACCTCAGGTGATCCGCCCACCTCAGCCTCCCAAAGTGTTGGGATTCCAGGCGTGAGCCACCGCGCCCGGCCTTTTACCCGTATTTTGAAGGAAAATGTAGGAAGGCAAGATCAAAAGAGGCAGACACGAGAAACAATTAGTAACCCATATATTATATCCTCATTATGTTGCAAGGAAATTCAAATTATGGAAATGCTTTAAATGAACAACTATTAAAATTATAGACTAGGAAGGCACTGATAAAACTGGTACTTTTCATTCAATTAGTGTAATCTAACAACTTGAAATCACTTGGAATCAAATTTTTATCTTCTGCTGTAGGAACTTACTAATTTTCTCAAGACAATATAAACGCAGACATTCATTGGAGAATTTTTTTTTTTTTTTTTAATTCTTTTTTTTGAGATGGAGTCTCGCTCTGTCACCCAGGCTGGAGTGCAGTGGCTGGATCTCGGCTCACAGCAAGCTCCGCCTCCCGGGTTCACGCCATTCTCCTGCCTCAGCCTCCCGAGTAGCTGGGACTACAGACGCCCGCCACCTCGCCCGCTAGTTTTTTGTATTTTT
>NW_012109747.1:0-1818 GCF_000951045.1 Mandrillus leucophaeus | reverse complement strand
GTGGTGGCTCACGCCTGTAATCTCTTTGGGAGGCCAAGGTCGAGGCGGGTGGATCACCTGAGGTCAGGAGTTTGAGACCAGCCTGGCCAACATGATGAAATCCCATCTCAAAAAAAAAAAAAAAAAAAAAAATAGCCCGATGTGGTGGTGCGCACTTGTAGTCCTAGCTACTCAGGTGGCTGAGGCAGGAGAATCACTTGAACCCAGAGGATTGCTTGAGCCAGGAGGTCAAAGCTACAGTGAGCAGTGATCACACCACTGTACTCCAGCCTGCACAACAGAGCGAGACCCTCACACACACAAAAAAATAAAATAAAATAGGGCCAGGTACAGTGGCTCATGCCTGTAATCCTAGCACTTAGGGAGGCTGAGGCAGAAGATCGTTTGAGCCCAGGAGTTTTAGACTAGCTTGGGCAACACAGTGAGACCACATCTTCTTAAAGATAAAATAGAAAATTAAAAAATAAATAACACAGGATTCTGGGTTGTTTTTGTTTTTGTTTTTGTTTTGATGGAGTCTCACTCTGTTACCCAGGCTGGAGTGCAATGGCACAATCTCGGCTCACTGCAACCTCCACCTCCCAGGTTCAAGCAATTCTCCTTCCTCAGCCTCCCAAGTAGCTGGGACTATGGGCACACGCCACCACGCCCAGCTAATTTTTGTATTTCTAGTAGAGACAGGGTTTTGCCATGTTGACCAGGCTGGTCTCTAACTCCTGACCTCAAGTGATCTGCCTGCCTTGGTCTCCCAAAGTGCTGGTTTACAGGAGTGAGCCACTGCGTCTGGCCAGGATTCTGTTTTAAAAAGACATAGGAGGCAGGGCACTGTAGCTCACGCCTGTAATCCCAGCACTTTGGGAGGCAGAGGCAGGCGGATCACAAGATCAGGAGATCGAGAACATCCTGGCTAACAAGGTGAAACCCCGTCTCTACTAAAAATACAAACAATTAGCTGGTCATGGTGGCAGGTGCCTGTAGTCCCAGGTACTCGGGAGGCTGAGGCAGGAGAATGGCGTGAACCTGGGAGGTGGAGCTTGCAGTGAGCCCAGATTGTGCCACCGCACTCCAGCCTGGGCAACAGAGCAAGACTCCATCTAAAAATAATAATAATAATACATAGGAAGGCAGGCACAGTGGCTCACGCCTGTAATCCCAGTACTTTGGGAGGCCAAGGTAGGTGAATCACCTGAGGTCAGAATTTCGAGAATAGCTTGTCCAACATGGCAAAACCCCGTCTCTACTAAAAATACAAAAATTAGCTGAGTGTGTTGGCGGATGCTTGTAGTCCCAGCTACTAAGGAGGCTGAGGCAGGAGAATTGCTTGAACCCAGGAGGTGGAGGTTACAGTGAGCTGAGATCACGCCATTGCACCCCAGCCTGGGCAACAAAAGCAAAACTCCATCTCAAAAAAAAATAAAAAAGCCTAGGCACAGTGACTCACGCCTGTAATCCCAGCACTTTGGGAGGCCGAGGTGAGCAGATCACCTGAGGTCAGGAGTTCGAGACTAGCCTGACCAACATGGAGAAACCCTGTCTCTACTAAAATACAAAATTAGCTGGGCGTGGTGGCACATGCCTGTAGTACCAGCTACTTGGAAGGCTGAGGCAGGAGAATCACTTGAACCTGGGAGGTAGAGGCGGTGAGCCGAGATCGTGCTATTGCACTCTAGCCTGGGCAACAAGAGCAAAACTCTGTCTCAAAAAAAAAAAAAAAGTAGCCAGATGCGGTGGCTCACACCTGTAATCCTAGCACTTTGGGAGGCCAAGGCGGACAGATTACCTGAGGTCAGTTTGGTCAACATGGTGAAACCCCGTCTC
>NW_012109746.1:0-1495 GCF_000951045.1 Mandrillus leucophaeus | reverse complement strand
AGAGTGGTGCTGTCTGATCAAGTGGGAGGTGAATGCTGTGCTCCCTAATCAATAGTATTTCTCAGTTCCATGAGACATATGAACCCTGTCACATGCAGCCCCCGCAGTTGAAGCCTGAGCACCATGACCAGTGTCCAGTGCTGCCCCTACCTTAGGTGATCCCACCCCACAAGACCTGGTGATGAAGGCTTAAGTGACAGGGAAGGGCTTTGGGGAACCTACCAATTAGCAATAAGGGTGCAGACCTGGGCTTCCAGGTTCTGAGCAAGGGAACATTCTATGTCCTGGGTGTGATCCAGGTCAAGGTTTTTGATAAAAGATATTACGATAAATTATATTCTTAAGAAATTGAAAACACATAAGACATCTGATTATTATAGGACTGTTTAGGTTTTATACTATTAAAGTGGTAAAAATAAATTTTTCAATGTGCAGTAGTTTATTGGGAATCTCCCAACCTCTGCCCTTCCCGTGATGACTCCATGGTCTTTGCAGGTTGTATGGTCACTTGGCTGCTGCCATACCACTCAGATGCATCCTCAGTACAACCCCAAGATCTTCCCCCAAACAACTTAAACGAACAACTTCTACTTCCAGATACCACATACCATTGTCTAATTTTTATGCAATTTATTAACTACCGAAATTATTCTATTCAGTTTCATTATATAGTTATTGTTCTGTGCATGGCTCATTCCCCTACTGAATATTAGTACTTGGAATAAAAAATTATCTTATTTATTTACATGCACTTGACCCTCAAATGATAGCATTTATTGGTTCTGAAAACTCTGACATTAATTTAAAACCCTTAAAAGCAAATATATGCTTCTTTTTTTAATTAAAAGAAATATGGTGCAATCTCCTCAACTAAGGAAACTAAACGACTTTTACAGTTGAAAATGATTAACTAGACGTGGGAAAACATATTGACAAAAGTAGCAAACATTATCTTGATGTTAAATAAACACAGTTTGTATGTAAAGTATACAATTATGATCAATTGTATTCAACACAGGAGGAAGAAAGGCCCTCATAGTTGTTGGAACTTGCTGGAGAGGGTGGGGGAGTCAGCCCTTAGAAGCAGAGGAGGAGCTGATGAGTGATCTCAGGCAGGCATCCAAAACCAGGATCTAATATGATTCATTACAATGTTCTTTTCCTTAAGGTTTGCTATTTTAAGGAAGTCCTGCTGGAAAATTTTTGGACACATTCAGAGAATACATGGAATAAAGATTAAAAACAGTATATTTCAAAATACTATTAAACAGCTTAGATACACAGAAACTAAAGTATCTTATAAAATATAATATCTTCCTCACCCATTCTTGATATTTGGGTTAACCAATCGTGGCTCAAAATTCTACATCCTCCACATTGTGTTCTCCAACTTGAAACATCATATGCCTGAAACCATAATGTAGACATATTATTTTTTATCACATTTTTCACTTTGGAATAAAATATGTGTTGTATGGTAAAAAAAAAAAAAAAA
>NW_012109745.1:0-1296 GCF_000951045.1 Mandrillus leucophaeus | reverse complement strand
GCGAGACTCCGTCTCAAAAAAAAAAAAAAAAATCAATGATGTAAAGATTTACACAGAAGTATACAAGAATACTCAGCATTATTTAAAATGGCAAATTTGGCCAGGCACGGTGGCTCACACTTGTAATCGCAGCACTTCTAGAGGCCAAGGCAGGCAGATCACGAGGTCAGGAGATCAAAACCATCCTGGCTAACACGACGAAACCCCATCTCTACTAAAAATAAAAAAAATTAGCCAGGTGTGGTGGCAGGCACCTGTAGTCCCAGCCACACGGGAGGCTGAGGCAGGAGCATGGCATGAACCCAGGAGGCAGAGGTTGTAGTGAGCCGAAATCTCACCACTGTACTCCAGCCTGGGCAACAAAGCTAGACTCCATCTCAAAAAAAAAAAAAGGCCAACTTAAAACAAATTATATGACAAATTATCTAGAATGAAACAAGTTATAAGGTGGCACTTGGTGGAACACTATACAGACATTAAAAGCTGTTTTCAAATATTTTATTACAGGTCCAAATGTTCACTATTAAAAGCTAAAGGAAACAAAAAGCCTGATTCCAATTTTGTTTCTAAAAAATTGCACATTATTTATGTGTATACACCTGCATTTGTACGCGTATATGTATACCCATACATACCTATATACATATATACATACATACCTATATGTATACATATACATATATACAGGCATGTATGTATATACACATGTATGTATATATACACATATATGTATACAATGTGTATAACATACATATATACATACATACACAGGTACAAATGTATATACACATATATACATACAGACAAAAATCAACTGGAAGGAAGTATACTTAATGATGGTGAAAATGGAGATTTTTATCTTCTCCTATATTTTTAACCTGAATGAATTTTTCAAGACCATTTACATTTAATGTAATAATTGATCCATGACTCTGTTGAAATGTACCATTTTGCTGTCCTTTTCTATTTATCCCATCTGTGCTTTCTTTCCCTATATGTCTTGCATTCTTTTAGATTAATTATTTCTTTAGAATTCTATTTATCTCCACTATCAGTTTGTTAGCTATACTTCTTCAATTTTTCTGGTAGTTGTTCTAGGTTTTAAATTATACATTGTTAACTATCAGTCTGCCATGTACAGCTTAAGAACCTTACTAAGGTTTCTGCCAGGCATGGTAGCTCACGCCTATAATCCCAGCACTTTGGGAGGCTGAGGCAGGCAGATCACTTGAGGTCAGGAGTTTGAGACCAGCCTGGCCAACATGGTGAAACCCCATCTCTACTAAAAATACAAAA
>NW_012109744.1:0-1199 GCF_000951045.1 Mandrillus leucophaeus | reverse complement strand
TTTTTTTTTTTTTTTTGAGACAGTCTTGCTTTGTCACCCAGGCTGAAGTACAGTGGCGCAGTCTCGGCTCA
Source organism: Mandrillus leucophaeus (assembly GCF_000951045.1). NCBI lineage: Eukaryota > Metazoa > Chordata > Mammalia > Primates > Cercopithecidae > Mandrillus > Mandrillus leucophaeus. The sequence goes on along the minus strand of NW_012109744.1, from coordinate 1,128 downwards.
CTGCAACATCCCCATCCCAGGTTCAAGCAATTCTTGTGCTTCAGCCTCCCAACTAGCTGGGATTACAGGAATGTGCCACCACACCCAACTAATTCTTGTATTTTTTAGAAGAGGTGAGGTTTTCCTATGTTGGCCCAACTGGTCTTGAACTCCTGGCCTCAAGTGATCCACCTGCCTTGGCCTCCCAAAGTGTAAATCCAAGTATCCTTTTTATGTTTTCATTTCAATGTACTTTTGCCTCATTTCAGCTGGCATAATATTTTTAGTTATCAAAATTCTATTTTAAGCAGCATTCGTGGAGTTTTAAAATCTAAAAGGCATGTATTTGTCCATTCCTTTTAAAACATGGGGTACTGAGCATATACACCCCCTTCTTAAATAATATAATGCCTTCTCATCTATTTTTTCTCTTGATTCTCATAATAATATTGAGATGTAGGCATTATTTTTTCGATTTTAGAGATAAGGAGATACTCAAGCCACTTGCTTTAAGTTAGATAACTGTTTACTTAAGGAAAGCTCAAGTCACTTGCTTTAAGTTAGATAACTGTTAAGTGTTAGGTCAAGGCCAGAACCCAGGTGTTTTGATTCCTAGTCTAATGTGTTTTACATTATTTCTTATAGTTTCTTGATAGTTTATATTCATCAGTTCCACTGTATGATTTGTCTCCTAGGCCTTGAATCTTGTGTATCAGGGAAATTATCCTTCTATTAAATAGTTCCAGGTGTCTCTATATTTTGAATTCTTAGTACAAATGTCTCTTGTTACATACTGCTTGTTTTTAAGTATCTTGTTATACAACCTATTTTTTTGATTCATTACTTCTGATTTACTTTTTCCTGATAAAACTAATAATGGATCTCATTAAATTTATGTGTAACATTGAAGAAAGTGGCATTAAACAGTATTCCAAGGGATTACTTTATTTATTTATTTTTATTTATTTATTTATTTTGAGACAGAGTCTTGGTCTGTCACCCAGGTTGGAGTACAGTGGCGCAGTCTCAGCTCACTGCAACCTCCGCCTCCTGGGTTCAAGCAATTCTCCTGCCTCAGCCTCCCAAGTCGCTGGGATTACAGGTGCATGCCACCATGCCCAGCTAATTTTTGTATTTTTTTAGTAGAGA
>NW_012109743.1:0-969 GCF_000951045.1 Mandrillus leucophaeus | reverse complement strand
CTCAGCTTCCCAAGTAGCTGGGACTACAGGAGCCTGCCATCAGTAGAGACGGGGTTTCACCGTGTTAGCCAGGATGATCTCGATTTCCTGACCTCCTAATCCGCCCGCCTCGGCCTCCCAAAGCGCTGAGATTACAGGCATGCGCCTCTGTGCCCGGCCGAAATTTTTAAGATTATGTAAGCTATTGTAGGGAGTATTCAAAAGTATCTTATACTTTTAATTTTCATTTCATTAACGGTAAATAAAACTAGTCACCTTTTCATAATGGGTTATCTATATATCTTTTAAAATGCTTGTTTAAAATCTATAAAGAGGGTCCGGCACGGTGGCTCACGCCTGTAATCCTAGCGCTTTGGGAGGCCGAGGCGAGTGGATCACCTGAGGTCAGGAGTTTGACACCAGCCTGGCCGACTTGGTGAAATCCCATCTCTACTGTGCACATGTACCTTAGAACTTAAAGTATTAAAAAACAACAACAACAACAAAACAAACAAACAAACAAAACCGAAAATTAGCCGGGTGTGGTGGCGGTCGCCTGTAATCCCAGCTACTCAGGTGGCTGAGGCAGGAGAATCTCTTGAACCCGGGAGACGGTGGTTGCAGTGATCCGAGATCGCTCCATTGCACTCCAGCCTGGAGCATGGGCAACAGGAGCGAAACTGTCTTCAATAAATAAATAAATAAATAAATACTATAAAGAAATCAAGTTTGAGCTTTCTGTTTTTTCCTTATGAGTTTATTAGAGACATTTATATATTCTGAAAATGAGTAGTTTGTCAAATATTGCAAATATCTTCTCCCCACTCTGGGATGTGCCTTTTAATTTCTTAATAATATCTTTATTAGGCAGTCTTTCCTATTTCTTAATAAAGTGTAATTAATCAAATTTTTTGCTTATGGTTTGAGCCTTTTATCATTTTTAAGAAATGTTTGCTTCATCCAAGCTTATGGAGATATTCTCTATGTTAT
>NW_012109742.1:0-2383 GCF_000951045.1 Mandrillus leucophaeus | reverse complement strand
AAAAAAAAATACAGATGAATTCTACCTGAGTTGCAGCTGTCTGAGCTTCTTTGAACCTTTCAAGCTCACCATCGCTTTCTCTCCTCTTTGCCTGTGTATATTCTGTCTCTTTGCCCATGAAGCCCCACTGTCTTTTCTCCTACTCATCCTCAAGGAAGCAGGCTCGAATGCTACTTCTTCAAAGAAACCTTCCTCCTCCCCCAGTTCAGGGAGGAAATCCCTTTCTGTATTCCTAGGTGCCTGTATGGTTCCTTCAAAATTAGTCATTACTTATCATTACTTGTTCCATGTTTGCTTTCTTGCCGGGTAACAAGTCTGAAGGGCAATGAGCTTTGCCTGCCCTCCTCACAACAGGCCCTAAGATATAGCAGGTGAGCAACAAATATTAATATTTGTAGGAGAGAGGGAAAGCCAGGGAGCATGAAGTCTAACAGGGGCCACCATAGCTTCCTAAGGACAGGGCCAAGCTATCGGTATCTGAGGGACTTGGGAGGAACTGGGAACTTCTTCAGGTCAGGGAACATATCCTTTTCACTGGAGGTGTCTAGGAAATTTTTTCTCTTAATATTTTGAAAGAACATCTCTAATGCCCTTGTAGCCTTATTAGAACTCTTGAGTTGACAGTACTTAAAATGAAGAAAAGGTTGGGTCCTGATGATCTCAGAGAATTAATTTCTTGTAAATATTTACTTATTTTTTAAAAAATCACTTATGGGCCAAGTATAGTGGTACATGTTTGTAATCCCAGCACTTTGGGAGGCCGAGGTGGGCAGATTGCTTGAGCTCAGGAGATTCAGACCAGCCTGGGCAACATGGCAAAAAGCCCCATCTCTACAGAAAGTACAAAATTAGCTGGTCTTGGTGGCATACACCTGTAGTCCCAACTACTTGGAAGGCTAATGTGGGAGGCTCACTTGAGCCCTGGAAGTCAAGGCTGCAGTGAGCAAAGATGGTGCCCCTGTACTTCATCCTGGGCAACCAAATGAGACCCTCTCTCAAAAAAAAAAATAATCACTTTTATTGAGCTAATTTATATATATCTATTTAATCCTCAGCGGCCCTAGGAAGTTGGGTCTGCATCAAATCCTCAGGTTTGACCACAACCAAGCTGCCAGCTCCTCCTTTTCTATGCCTACTATGTGTCAAGCTCAGTGCTAAGTATTTTACTGACATTGTCTCATGGAATCTTCAGAACCACCTTAGGAATTAAGAGCCCATATCCTTATTTTGCAAATGAGGAGACAGTAGAGTTACTCAGCTTGCTCAATCAGGAAAAGGCAGAGTTGGGATTTGAACCTAGTCCTATCCATACCTTAGTGCCACTTTATTACCAATATTGAAAAGAGCATAACAAAAGTCATCCTAGAATTCCATATTTATCCTATTGGGCCAGGAAAACCATGGGTCTAGATGCTGAGAGGATGATTTTCAAAAGTTAAATGAGACGTTGATGTTTGGGCCAGCACAGCCCTCGTAGAAAGAGCCAAGCTGGAGCACGGAGGTAATCAAGTCTGCAGGACACGTAGCCCATTCTTGACTGGGCATCACGGTAGGGACGTTCTCATGTGGAGTAAGTGCCAAATCACTGAATATGCTCATGAAGACATTTTCCAGCATTTAAGAGACTTAACAGTCTTTTATCTGTGAGAAAGCCATTTTCTGCATGCATTCCTAATTTTCTAATGCAAACACAAAGACTCTCCTTGCAACCAGCTGCAGTTCAAACCTGGAGGATGGGGCAGGAGGCCTGGCAGTTTGAGGCATCTCTCCACTTCTCTTTTTAATTGCCAAGCCAACCATCATGGCCACATAGTCCATGCTGGGGAAGTCATAATGTGCCCAGACTCAGCACAATTAAGTTTCAAGGACTGAATTCTCAGCCTTTTCAATAGTGAATTTCTTCTAAAGTCGGTTTTTTATTAAAAATAATAGCAGAGGTTTTGTGCATTTCTGCTGCTTCACGAGCCATCTGTCACAGACACCTTGGGCAAAGAAGCTTCGAAATGCATGAGGAGCACTGATCAGCTGAAAAGAAGTAAAAGAAAGAGAAAGAAAAAATCCAAGAAAGAGCTGGTCTCTTGTTTTTGGACAGATGAGTTTTAGCATCTCATCTAGCATTTCCCCTGCTAGGGACATTTTTACAAGGAATTTAATTGATCTTATTAGACTTGGTACAGAAATCAGTTATCTTTATGGTTACAGTCAGCCAATAGGCAAAGCTAGGGAGTCTCAAATTGGAAGCAGCACAGTAAAGCTAAGCAAAATCCTGGAGAATTATTGAACAGATTCAAGGTTCGAGTTTTTAAAAATTTATTTATACCCCACATCAATCCATACTGGATTTGCGGTGGCTTGCACAACTAAGCACAATAAGGCAGAAGTA
>NW_012109741.1:1403024-1413887 GCF_000951045.1 Mandrillus leucophaeus | reverse complement strand
AATAAATAAATAAATAAATAAATAAATAAGCTGTGTATCTGGCTCTGGAAAAAGTTCGACTCAGTCTCATCACAGTGGGGCTCAAGCAGTGGATGTGATTTATTTTGTGTTAGTTTTCATCATAAAGCCCTGGTGTTGAACTTTAGCTTCTTTGATTCAATAATGATAATGCTAACGAATGACAATGATTATGTTATTTCTAAGGCTTCTCTGGAGCTATGTATTTTAAGAAATTAAGGCAATTTACATGTTTTATACTTGAAATGATGGTTCGTGACCTCACTATATAAGGCATTAGATATAGCTAATTATTTGCCTGTGTTAGAATCACCTTATTTTGATATAGAAAGCAGTCTTTTTTTTTACTTTCTTTGCTAGATTTCAATTTTTTCTAAAATTTCAGTAATCTCATTATTAATTTCCAGACAGTAAATATTAATTGTGTAACATTAAATACACAAAAGTATGACGATATTTAATATTTACCTTATTTTTGATACTACGTATCAAAATGGTTGTATATGTTCTTGCAAATAAACACACACATGCACACACATTTTTAAAGTGAAATGTATATTAAATATTTCACCTGGGACAGTTTACAAATTTTTCACTGTTTTAAAACAAATGCCTATTTATTATAAAAAATTTGAAAGGACGTTTAAGATGTTTTTACTCATTAAAGACATCTTAAAGAAAGTAAAACAACAAATTACCAACTGCAAGAATTAGTTTGTAACACAATTAATTGATAAGTGACTAGAATCAATAATATATTAAAAATACATAAAAAGTTCCTTTAGGCCGGACACGGTGGCTCATGCCTGTAATCCCAGCACTTTGGGAGGCTGAGGCGGGCAGAGCACAAGATCAGGAGATCGAGACCATCCTGGCCAACAACGTGAAACCCCATCTTTAAAATAAATAAACAAATAAATAGCTCCTTTAGATGCAAAATAAAAAGGCAAAATAAAAAGACGAAATACCCTAATGAAAAATGCATTTTTAAAGTATGAACAGGAACAAAATAGAAGCAGAAATACAACAGGCTAAAAAAAAATACAAACAGATGTTCAATCCCCATAGTAATTAGGAAAATGTAAATCAAGATTAAAATGTAACTTTATAGCCAGTTGATTGAAAAATGATGTTTTGGACAAATTTGTGATGGACAACAATTTAAAAAGTTTGAAGAATATCAAATTTTGAAAAAAATTCGGGAAGAAGTTTAAGACGTTTTTACTCATTAAAGACATCTTAAAGAAAGTAATAACAACAAATTCCCAACTGGAAGAATTCATTTGTAACACAATTATTGATAAGTGACTAAAATCAAGAATATGTTGATATTCTTGATGTCAATGGCACAAACTTTGGAGACAGAGAGACAGAGGAGAGAGATTTCTGTCCATTATTAATTACCTAGTCTCAGGTATCCTATTATAGCAGCACAAAATAAATTAATATACCTTCTATGGAAAATTGCCTCAATCACATACCTTACAAAGGGATGCAGCCTGTGTTTTTGCCTTTATAGCAGGGGCCATATTCAGTACCAAATAATCACTCCTCAGCCATGATAATTTAACTAGAAATGATCACCTGACTCACAGTAAAATAACAGGTTGATAATTCAGACACCCTGATTTAAAAAATATGGCAGCAAATTCTTTGGCACCCTCCTATACAGAAGATGGAGGTCATCTATGCCTCCTCTCCTCGAAGCTGTGATTGCCTAGCCAAAATCATATAGTGGAAGTGGTACAATATCAGTTTCCAAAGCCAGGCCTTCTGAGGTTGCAACCTTTACTTCCTCTCTTTGGAAATACTAGTCACCATGCTGCAGAGAAGCACAAGTAGCCATGTAAAGAGGCTCACATGGGAAGGAACCTAGGCCCCTGGCCAGCAGCCTCCACTGAGCTCCCAGCCAACAGCCAGTACCAACTTCCAGGTATGTGAGTGAGTCATCTGGGCTGCTGTGGGAGGTCAGGGACTCTGAACAGAGGGACCGGCTGAAGCCGCGGCAGAAGAACATAAATTGTGAAGATTTCATGGACACTTATCACTTCCCCAATCAATACGCTTGTGTTTTCCTATGCCTGTCTTTACTTTAATCTCTTAATCCCGTCATCTTCTCGGTAAACTGAGGAGGATGAATGTCGCTTCAGGACCCTGTGATTGTGTCAGCTGCACAAATTGTTTGTAGAGCATGTGTGTTTGACCAATATGAAATCTGGGCATCTTAAAAAAAGAACAGGATAACAGCAATGTTCAGGGAACAAGAGAGGTAACTTTGAAAGGGTCACCGGTGAGCCAGACGGAAACAGAGCTACATTTCTCCTCTTTCAAAAGCAAATAGGAGAAATATGGCTGAATTCTTTTTCTCAGTCAGGAACATCCCTGAGAAAGAGAATGCGCCCTGAAGGTAGGCTTATAGACGGCCCCTTTTAAGGCGTCCTGTCTTTTATGGTGGAAGCCCAAGGGATGAAATAAGCTCCGGTCTCCTGTAGCACTCCCAGGCTTATTAGGATGAAGAAAATTCCCGCCTAATAAATTTTGGTCAGACAGGTTGTCTGCTCTCAAACCCTGTTTCCTGATAAGATGTTATCAACAACAATGTGTGCCCGAAACTTCATTAGCAATTTTAATTTCACTTCATCCGGTGGTCGTGTGATCTCCCCTGCCTCCATTTGCTTTGTGATATTTTATTACCTTGTGAAGTATGTGATCTCTGTGACCCACACCCTATTCGTGCACTCCTTTCCCTTTTGAAAATCGCTAATAAAAACTTGCTGGTTTTACAGCTCGGGGAACATCACGGATCCTGCCGACATGTGATGTCTCCCCCGGACACCCAGCTTTAAATTTCTCTCTCTTGTGCTCTTTCCCTTTATTTCTCAACCCAGCTGAGACACTTTGGAAATAGAAAGGAACCCATGTTAAACATCGGGAGCAGGTTCTCCCGATACTGGGCTATGGATCCTCCAGCCTTATTTGAATCATTTTGGTTGATACCCCGTGAAGCAGAGATTAGCTGGACTCACTGAACCCTGCCCAATTGCAGAGTCACAAACGAGTGTTGGGATGGCTTCTTACACTGCAACAGAGAACCAGAACTCCTAATTTCTCAGGTCCCACTTCTCAGATTTTTTAATGTGGCCTAGCACAAAAATGTTTCAGGAACTAACGATCAATCCCATTAGATGCCTGTGATTAGGAATTTAAATTAGAAAAGATGGAGAAATAAATGTTGGCAAAAAAGAGAAGCTAGAAGTCTACTAGGATGGAAGAGAGGCCATGAAGGGAAGAGGAAGTAAGGCAAGAGATGCCAAGAGAGAACTGAGGGAGCCCGGGTTAACCCCCAGCCTATGCTGTCATGTGACTATTTACATTAAATTCTCTCTGCATAGACAAAAACATGGGTTTTGCTGGTAGTTAACACATCAGAACTCTCAAAATAAAACTAATCCTGAGCATCACCTAGTTAACAGAGAAAATGACTTATCATTTCCCTCATCTGGGATTTATGAGTATCTCTGGAATAACCAAAAAGTGACTAAAAAATTTTTAAATGAAGACAAAGTGGCTCACGCCTGTAATCCCAGCACTTTGGGAGGCCAAGGTGGGTGGATCACCTGAGGTCAGGAGTTCAAGACCAATCTGGCCATGGTGAAACCCTGTCTCTATTAAAAATACAAAAATTAGCCAGGAGTGGTGGCAGCATCTGTAATCCCTTCTACTTGGAGAGCTGAGGCAGGAGAGTCACTTGAACCCAGGAGGTGGAGGTTGCAATGAGCCAAGATCACACCACCACATTCCAGCCTGGGCAACACAGCAAGACTCCATCTCAAAAAAAAAAAAAAAAAGACAAAGAAACTTGTCTTGATTTACAAAAGGACAAAGAAAAAGACAGACTTTGATGTGTGTATTAGTTTTCCATTGTTGTTTAATAAGTTACCACAAACTCAGAGGCTCAAAACACCACCGGTTTATTATCTCACACTTTCCAGGGGCATGAGTCAACTGGGCTCTCTTCTGAGGGCCTTACAAGGCTGAAATCAACGTGTTGGTCAGGCTGTGTAACTGGAACTACCATTTCTTCCTAGTTGTCCCTGGGGACTGCACTCAGGGGTAGTCACATGGGCTCGTCCACTGGCTGTCTCTCCACACGGCTGTCTACTTCTTCAGGACCAGCAGAGCAACCGCTTGTACTCTATACCTTTTCCTTCAAGAAGAGAACAGTGTCTTTGAAAGCCTCACCCAATTAAGCCACACTCACCCAGAATAATCTTCCTTTTGATTCGCTCAAAGTCACCCCTTTAGGGACCTGAATTACATTTGCAAAATGTCTTCATTTTTGTCATATAACCTAATTATAGTCATAGTCTTGCCCCACTCAAAGGGAGGGGATCATATAGAGCATATATATAAGGTGTGTGGACACTTTAGGGGCCGCCTTAGAATTCTGCTTACCACAGTAGGGTTATCAGGTATAATTAATTACAGGATGCCAAGCTAGATTTCAATTTCAGATAAACAACAAATAATTTTTTAGTATGCTTGTTTCCCAAACTTAGTCTTCAGAATGTTCAAGTGCCTACAATAGGGTCATGAGCTCAAATGTTTCCAGGGGGCAAGAAGGTGATGTGAGTGGAGAGGCCACATAGGAACTGTGGCCGACTTAGAGGCTCACGCCTCAGGTAAGGGAGGCCTCAGCTCTGCAACTGCAGCTGGCTGTTGTCATGAGGACTCACAGGCCAAGTGGCAGGAACTTCTGATGCTTTTTCAAGAGATAGTACTTTTACTTGAATTTCTACATGAACTCTCCCAGGGATGACCATTAATCCAAAATTTAAAAACAAAAACATTTTATGAGTTATATAAAACACATTTATGGACTATATTTTGGCCCATGGAAGACCGTTTGCAACCCATAAACTAAGGTCTGTAATCCTTGAGACTTTGGTTCCTCTAGGATGCGGGGAGAGCTTCCCTTGGTCCTGCTCATGACACTCTCCTGACTGAAGCCCACAAAATTTATATCTCTTTGTACCCCCATCTCACTTAGCCACCGAGCTTCACCTCTAAAACAAAATTGATTTGCCACATCAGAAAACTGATTTACAAGTCCTCTACGGCAGCCGTAATGCCAACAAATCAAATGCCAGATTTACAAATCCTCCGAAATGCACAATAAATGCCAAATAAAAACTTTCAATTTACCAATCTTTATTTGTAGGAAGCATAAATCAGAAATGGGATGGAATGGCTCCTGGCATTATTATGATTAAGTTTTGAAGTCATGATTTTTTTTTTACTTTATATTTCCTTTCAAATTTGATCTTCTTTTTATGAGTGGACTTCTAGTTTTAATGACTGTGTAAAAATAATAACCTTAGTTGCAGCTTAGAAAAGATGTTAGGCCGATGGAGGCTTGGGTTGGATATTAAAACCCACAGTGTTTTTAATTTGGGGAATCAGCAAGGCCTTTGGGGTCATTTCTGGCCAGTGTCTTATTCACCAAGAGAGTTTTCTGGACACAGGCCTTGTGTAGCCAGGCAAGGCCCTAAACATCCCAACCCAAGTCTTTTACCTTATTTGGTTTGTTTTCTAGTGACATTTAATACTCTCTCCAATTTATCATGTGGCTTGACTTTAAGATGCTTTTTTTTTTTCAGAGAAGTCTCAATCTTTGGCTCAGAAGCCTTTGACAACCTGACTTCTGCACAAGACAAACAGAAAACATTAGAAGTGATGGGTGCTCTTTGGCAATTGTCAGCTAGGTAGTGATGGGGAAGGACATGTGTCTGGAGATCATGGTGCTGGAGCTTTGAACATTTCCACCTTTGCTCTTTTCATCATTAACAATGGCTAACACCACCGCATATTGGTTGATACGCTTTGGCTGTGTCCCCACCCAAATCTCATCTTGAATTGTAGCTCCCATAATTCCTACGTGTTGTGGGAGGGATACAGTGGGAGATTATTGAATCGTGGGGGCAGTTGAATAAGTCTCATGAGATCTGATGATTTTATAAGGGGAAACCCCTTTCATTTGGCTTCCATTATCTCTTGTCTGCTGCCATGTAATATGTGCCTTTCATCTTCTGCCATGATTGTGAGGCCTCCCCAGCCACATGAAACTGAGTCAATTAAACCTTTTTCTTTATAAATTACCCAGTCTTGGGTATATCTTTATCAGCAGCATGAAAACGGACTAATACATTGGTAATTACCATGGCACACGGCAGCCTATGGTATCAATAAATACCGTTAAAAGGAAAGAAAGTGCCAGACGAAAGAGAAATGAGGAGCTCAAAGCAGGCCTTCTCTACACTGTCGTCTTAGGTAGCTCACAGTTAAAAGCACATAATCTCACGGCAGAGGGATCACGAAGAGCACCTAAGCCTGTTTCTTTGCCTGTATGTCTATGTCCCCATCAACCATGCAGTGGAGGCGGAAAGGAGCAGCTTGGGGTGAGACTGAGAGACACGAAGGGGCAATTGAAGCATCGGGATTCTTGGGGTGAGGGAGGAGCCATGCAGGGGTGCAGAGAAGGGAAGGTGGCAACAGGCAAGGCAGGAGGTATGTTTGGAGCAGTTGGCCCCATCCTCTCTAGGTTGAAGATCCCTCCCTTTGGTAAGCGGTCAGGGGACACTTGTATCTTAAAAAAAAAAAAAGAAACTTAGAGCAATTTCTCTTTATTATAGAAATCTTAATAAAAATTTTAAAAGCCTATAAAATATACAGATAATCTGTTCCATCCAAAGTTAATCTTTGTATGAACCCCCTATTAAAGGATCCTTTGGTAAGGGGGTGAGAGGACACTTCTATCTAAAAAAAAAAAAAAAAGAAACCTAGTCTAAATAAAAATTTTAAAAGCCTATAAAATATACAGATAATCTGTTCCATCCAAAGATAATCCTTGTATGAACCCCCTATTAACAGACTATACACAGTAATGGAATATAACATCATATATGATATTATCATATCATATGCCACCATGAAAGAAAAGTTGTTTTGTTAGTGTTTATTGATTGTGAAAATTGAAAGTGACAGTGAGGAGTTCGAGACCAGCCTGGCCAACATGGTGAAAACCCATCTCTACTAAAAATAAAAAAATTAGCTGTGTGTGGTGGCACACGTCTGTGTGGGAGGCTGAGGCAGGAGAACTGCTTGAACCTGGGAGGTGGAAGTTACGGCGAGCTGAGATCACGCCACTGCATTCTAGCCTGGGTGACAGAGTGAGACTTCATCTCAAGGAAAAAAAAACAAAACAAAACTAAAGTGACAAGCAGCCACTATGAATTGAGTATCAGTGCACATTTAAAGTGTAGCTATGCATAGCTCTAAGGAATGTGGGCTATAGATCAAGTTTTGTGCACATCTTCTTACCTTGTAATATCTCCCCTCCCTTAACCTATCCTACATGCACTCAGTTATTCCACTCACACAATCCAGTGCTGTGTCAGCAATACATGAGTGAAATCATTTAATAAAAATATTTCCCATGCATCTGCTGTGTTTAAGGCATTGTGCCCAGATGCTGGGAATGTACTTGTGGGGGGAAAAAAAAAATCCGAGCAAAATACCTGTGTTCCTGGAGCTTGTTATTATAGCAGGGAAAAAGTGACTCACTTGTGAGATGTTTCACTTGTGATTTTTGCTAAAAATTATTATTAAAAGTAATGGCAAAACCACGATGACTTCTGCACCAATCTAACGATTTAAAATATTTGCAAATGATTTACTTTATTTAATTTATTTATTTATTTATTTTTTGAGACAGAGTTAAGCTCTTCTCTCCCAGGCTGGAGTGTTGTGGCGCAATCTCGGCTCACAGCAACCTCTGCCTCCCACTTTATTTCTTTGGTAACAAAACTCTCACTGCCACTTGAATTTGCTACCTTGGGTGAGATCAAGAAGTCCTAAGGCCATCTTGTGTTGAGATTTAATCCCGAGGGCTAGTGTTCCCCAAAAAGAGCATGTTACCCTTGTTGGCATACCAGATCATTTTAGAAACATTTAAAAATCATTGTTTACGTATTTTAATTTTCCTTCATGTTCAATGAAGAAAAAGCAACACATCAAAACTGAAATTTAATGAAAATTATTGCTTAGGACAAGAGCAAGTTTAAAATAAGAGTATATTTAAGTAAAATAGTAAAGAAAGCATTGTAAAGATGGTACATGATACAGCACAAAAAAATTGTAAAATGTGGAGGCAAATCGTGAATCTTTGAGAAATAACCCCGCTAGAGTTAGGCAGGAGAGCAGCCTGAGTGACACGCCTAGGTCTGTAGGGCGTTGTTGTGGGCTGTGATTTGCCTTCCAAAGATCACCCAAACACCAGAGCGGAGGTTGCACTAAGGTAAGTAGAGGACAGTCTGGAACTCTGATTTGGGAGACCAAAGAGTAATCCCAGAAAAAGACCTTGAAGACTGGAACTACAGTAGTGATAGTGACGGAAGAACACATTCAAATATGCTCCCCCTGCTTCCTGTCAAAGTAGAACACAGCCTGGCACACAGGCAGGAAATGAGAAGCAAAGATGGCTTTTCCCCAGATTGTTATCGTTTATGCTTCCTTTCCCAATTACTGGTATTAGAATTATAGCGTCGCGTGATAGTGATGTTTTCTCCTGGTGTCCGGAAGCTGCAATCTAAGTGCTCATAAACATCTTTGGGAATGGATGAACAGAGAGTATGAAAATGGACTTTCTGATTTAGTCATTACAGCATCTGTGCTGAACTGTCAGCCACTTGCAACTGGCCACATGCAAGGAAATGCCACTTTGAAGTTTACAGTCAACATCAAATATAAAAAAGAAGACAATTTATACCAGATGGGTTGACGGTTGTTTCAATCCCCCAAATTTCCTGCTTGGTATTCATCTTTATTCTCTCTCCTATCAGCACCCCAACTTTCCTCCAAAAGACACCCTTTCTCCACTTTAATCCCTGAGTTTAGGTGGGCTTAACCCCCTCCCTTGCCTTTGAGGCAGACACAAATCTCAGGTTTGGCCTGGTTCACAAATAGGCACTTGGTACAATCTCAGTAAAGAAGACTCAATCAACACGATGTGCTGGGCCTATTTGATAAGGAACCACTTTGTCCACTCCTTACATTCAGACCTGAAGTTCAGGAGGGCTACTACAGGGAAGGAGAATGACCCTCATCCAGAGAGAAATGGACCTTTGGGAGATAAAGACTCTATATCCTCATGGCAATTTTTAGCCTTTTGGATATGGTTTTTCTCCCTAGACCTTTCAGTTTTGTGAGAAAATATTCTCCTCTTTTTTCCCCTCAGGGTAATTTGAGTTGGGTGTCTGTCACTTACAAACTAAATGTCATTGTACAGTCAAGCCCAGCTTAGTAAATCACCATGTAACTGGGATGGGATGGGGGAACAACAGTGAAAAGGAGGCAAGCACTGTCAGGAAGACGCCAAGGGGCTCATTCTGATTCATCTCTGTAAAAATTTATTGAGGATTTGCTATGTGAAAGGAAGTGTGTTGGACAAGGTCAGGTAGGGAGTACGAATGTAAAGACTTAAGAAAACGGTCTGTGTCCTTAAAATTATTATCCTCCATTCAGGTTGGAGTGTTACCAGTGTAAAGCTTACATGGTGTAGGTGAGTTTCTACCCTGCCCTAACTCCGCTGACCTTTAGGAAACAGGATGCCTGTGATCAGAAGTTCCCCTTCATGGCCAAACCAGTCAAGACTTGTGAGATCTAAGACAGCAGCTCACTTGACCTAAGAAGAACCTCTAACTTTGTTGTAACCTAATTTCCATGCTAAGTGATACTCCCATAGTGCCATGACAGCTGACAATCACCATGACACTGACCAGAAGAAACTATAAAAGGACAAAAAGGAAGGCAGTATTCTGTTTCCCAGAAGCTTTCTGCCCATTCCCAGAAAAGACATGAATATTCCTCCCCTTGTTTTTAATACCCAGCCTTTTCACTAAAGATGCCCTACCTATATTTGTGGCTTCCCAGGTCTCATGAGCTGAGAGGTTGATTTGGGAGCCGAGCTCCTGCCTCTCAATTCCATGGCCATGGAATAAAATCTGTACCATTCAATGCTCCCTTTCAGTTTTGTGTATTGTCTTCACAGCACTAAAAAGGGAAATACCCCATTTTGGGGAGGACTGGCTTCATTGGTAACAAGAGCAAAGTAGCGTTACCTCTGGATCTTGCCTCTACCAAAGCATGCTCCACTGCCACCTTCCCTCTTACTCTCTACATAAGATGCTGTCTCCAATCTCATTGAAGAAGTCCACACCATCAACCATAAGCTCCCCTAACATCCTTCACAATGTATGAAGGATGCATTGTATCCTGCATTGAATGGAAGGTTTTAGAGCAGGGAGTGCTGCAATCAGATCTCTGTTTCTTGAAAAGTCACTTTTGAGACTTAATCTTGGCATAAAGCATTGTATGAATTTCCTGAGGGCTAATTTTGCCCAGAAATGGAGCAAAATTAGTCCTCAGGAAATTATTTTTGTGTATATATATGTATAAAATTATTTTTGTGTGACATGTTAAAAACCCCAAAACTGAAAGGGCAACATGCCCATTGAATGAACTATGATGACCATTCCCACAACCTTTCCTCTCCTGGTATCCTCTTTCCTATTGTGTTTGTCCTTCTGACAATTGCACTTTGAATGTGGCATGAAACATCTGGAAGGAAAGAAAAAATGAAAAGAAGGTAAAAGGAAGGAAAAGGTAGGGAGAGAGAAAAGGTGCAAGGGAAGAAGGGAAGAAAGGAGGGAGGGAGGGAGGAAGAAAGGGAAGGAAGGAAGAAAGGGAAGGAAGGAAGGAAGGAAGGAAGGAAGGAAGGAAGGAAGG
>NW_012109741.1:1399465-1402949 GCF_000951045.1 Mandrillus leucophaeus | reverse complement strand
GAAGGAAGGAAGGAAGGAAGGAAGGAAGGAAGGAAGGAAGGAAGGAAGGAAGGAAGGAAGGAAGGAAGGGCTGCCTCTTGGAGTTTGTTGGCATGGAAACACAATGTTTCTTTCTCCCAACAAAGCCTCCTGCACAATTGCAATGCTACTATGTATCAATCCCACAAAATAACCACCGGCCAGGAATCACAAAGTATTGCCAAAGAAATGCAAGCTGAAGGGGAGCCTGGATAGAAAGGGCAGATATGCCCTGAAAATTCACAGAGAAGTATCTAAGGCTAGAAGTTGAAGTCAAGAAGCCGAGTGCTGGCGGAGGCCGCTGTTGTGCTTCTCTCCTCCTGCTTAGCCAGCAGAAATCAGATCATTTGCAGATCTTGCCTGCCCTTCTCTTTTGGAATAAGAAATGTATGGCTATTTGTTATTTCTGCATGTGCTGAGGACTCTTCTCCCTCCCGCCTCCTAAATGGAACCACGGGGTCTGTAAGTGCAGCAAGAATCCAGCATGCAAAACATCAACACTATGGATCGCTTCTTGCTTTTTCGTTGTGCACCCCCTTCTTCCTGCCTTAGGAAACCTTATCTTTAGCCTCCTTTGCCCAGCTGCCGGATTCTTAGTGTGGCTTTTCAAACTGAAGGACACATATTTATGGCTCTTCCTCTGAAATTAAAATCCAGGATAGGTTACGCATATGGGGAAAGGAGGGGTCCTTCAATCTGAACATGCTGCCAAGTGAGTCAGCACACAGGCTGGCTTGAGGGAAATAGAAATATCTGTAACAAACAAAAGCCAGGAAATAAAATCATGATGCTTGCAATACTTATCAAAATGATGACCACCACAGGAATCTAACACGGGCAACCCCACACTTTGGGCAGGGCAAAGGAGATGTGTTTCCATAAATAAAAATATACAGTTGCCACCTTGAATGCTTTCTTTTGGAAGTAGGAATGTATAAGTTGTAAATTAATATTAAATTCAAACACACCTGCCTTTATAAAGACTCTATAGCAAAATTGATATGTGAGCCTAGACAAAAGAAGGTACTGGATCCCATAGACTCTGGCAATCCCTGGAAATGGAGTGCATTGTCCTCTAAGGATGTGTCAAAGGACCGTTATGAAGTCCACAGGGACCAGGAGCATGATCATTTTGGGATGGAGATAAAAGCATGTGGCTGAAAAAACACAGAGTCTGTTTGGGAAATGGTGACTGACCCAGGAACCAGATCAGGAGTATGAGATATGAACAATGAATCTGTCTATGGTCATATATTCTAAACTTTTATGATAAATTGGTGATTCTGGGTATGGCAGAAGCAGAGGGGAAGGGTGTGGCAGAGAGTAGAGGAGTTCTCTGTTTTAGACGCATCTTTGGAAGCAACCACAGCCTGGTCCTGCAGCCCATCCAGGCTCCCCCTGTGAGGTGAGTTATTAGCTCATCACACCAGAAGCCATTTAGAGATACATCCATTTAGGGAGAATTCCTTCCTCCCTCCCTTCCCTCCCTCCCTCCCTCCCTCCCTTCCTTCCTTCCCTCCTTCCCTCCCTCCCTTCCTTCCTTCCTTCCTTCCCTCCCTTCCTTCCTTCCCTCCTTCCCTCCCTCCCTTCCTTCCTCCCTCCCTCCCTTCCTCCCTTCCTTCCTTCCTCACACAGCCTAGACAAGAGGTGGGTCAATCCATAATATCATGAAAAATTTTTAATTAAAGGAAAAATGAAAAATCGGCTGCTGTTGGGTGCTTGTCACATAACAACATGATACAGCATTACTTGGAACAGATTCTAGTTTTTTTAGCCTCCCTCATTCTCAGGCTCAGATGCCAATCAATCCCTGAGCCCTTAGTGCCTTAGCATCCTCAGCAAAAATGAACTCCATCTTTAATTCACTAAGGGGGCCCATTAAAATGGCCTGGCTGCAGTACCCAAACACGGTTCTTCTGCTTCCTCCCTTCTCCAGCAGATGATCCCTGCCCACAGTTCAGAAGCTCCCTTCACTAACCCTCTTTACCCTTGCCTAGTGTCAACTATCCTCTTCCACCCTTGACCACTCTTCTCAACCTCAAGTATCTTCAGTAACCCTCATCTACCCTCGGTCACCTGAATCCGTCCTCCATTCTCCTCATCTAATCTTACCTATCCCCAACTATCCCCATCCACCCTTGACTACCCTTGCCTCCTTTTATGAATCATTAGCTTGCAATAGCACCATCATACCTACCCCCAGAATATAGTAACAAGGATTAAAATCCTGCTCTGTCTGACACACAGCACGTTTTCCACTCAAGAAATATCTTTGGAATGAAGGATTTGTGTAGCAATCATAATCATTTGTGTTTACTGGCAACTTATATCTTTACATCATTGTTATTTAATCCTCATAAGAATCCTGTAAAGAATGTGAGATTTTCCCCAGATGAAGAAATTTAACAGCTTTATGAAGGTGAGTTTATACCTGAGTACAGGACGAAGACTCAGGGCCCTCCTGCTGTTCCTGCTCACAATAATGGATATTGTTTACCGTCACACTGTAGTATGTTCAACCCAACCATCCATGAGGAACTTTATGGATACGGCGTATCATCCTCAGAGTCTCACAAGGAAGGCAGGCATCTTACAAGTGAAGAATCTAGAGCTCAGGAAACCTCAGTGACTGACCCAAAGTCACCAAGCCAGAAAAATGGCAGAATAGGGACTGAGAACCAAGGTCCTCTAACTCTGGGTGTTTCTTTTGTGTCAGAAATAAACTCATTCTCACTCTGATGTTATCGAAGTCATGTGCATTTCTTTTTCATGAACACGTGCATTTTAAAAGGAAGAAAAAATTCACTTTCATGGTACAGAAAATATTTTTAGTTGGAGGAATTGTCTGAAAAATTGTACCAGAATGATTAAAGTTTCCATAGTCCCTCAAGTTATACTTTATACTTCTAAAGTCATTCCTGTGTCAAACACCAAAGAAGAAAATAGGTCAGATATTGAAGTTATCTTCCTTCTACTACATTCCCCTCTGTTTCATGCTTGTTTCTACTGCAGAGTACATTTGACTCCCTTGAGTTAAGGCTCAAGAAATGTGAGATACTCTGTTATGCAAATCACAGGAGGAAAGAGCAGGCAGGAAAAAAGGGGACAATCTGCTGTGGTGGAGGTTTTTGAATTATGAAGCTTTAAGGTAAATAGACAGATTAAGCAGTGACCTAGTTTGACCTCACAAGCTGATGGAAGACTCTTAAGAAAATGTGTTATGAAGAAAAACTAGGAAGAAAAAGGGAATTGGTATCGACTGAAGGCTGAATGGCATATTGGCTTGGGTGCATGTTCTGACCTCAGACTGCCTGCCTTTGATTCCAGCCCCACTTCCTAACTGTCTCAGTTTCGTGATCTCTAAAAAGGGAATAATATGAAAAATGGTACCCAACTGAAATAATCAGAGAGAAGTCAAGGAACTGGTGTGTGCAGCCTATTTCTTTTCTTTTTTTTTTTTTTTTTT
>NW_012109741.1:1370490-1399415 GCF_000951045.1 Mandrillus leucophaeus | reverse complement strand
TTTTTCCTGAGATGGAGTCTCACTCTATCACCCAGGCTGGAGTGCAGTGGCATGATCTCGGCTCACTGCAACGTCTACCTCCTGGGTTCAAGCCAATTATCCTTCCTTGGCCTCCCAAGTAGCTGGGACTACAGGCGCACGCCACTCCACATGGCTAATTTTTGTATTTTTAGTAGAGATGGGGTTTCACCATGTTGGCCAGTCTGGTCTTGAACTCCTGACCTCAAATGATCCACCTCCCTTGGCCTCCCAAAGTGCTAGGATTACAGGCGTGAGCCACCGCACCCAGTCATGTGTAGCCTATTTCAAACAGGCACTGGTGTGTTTATTAAATGCAGCATGAATGATAGCGAGACATCACTAGAAAGCACCTTTCCTGGATGCTCTTGGGCACTTTCTGTGCCGGGTGAATTAGGCTGCTTGACTTGTACAGTGCAGAACCTCATTCAAGGTGCAGCAAGGAGGAGGAGTTTCCCATAAAACGTACAGGAAATGAAGAAGAGCAGGGAACAAGTGCTCAGACAGACCACACGGAGACTGCAATGTGCTCAGCACATGGGAAACTCTGAGCCATCAGGTGCCAGCTTGTGACTGAATGGATAGTGCACTGTTCCGCAATCTCTTGGACCACTGTTAGGGCAATGAATTCATTCTCTCTGAAGCAGGCTGCCTTCAAAGGCCACTAGAAATAGGATCTCACTGGTTCAGTGGGGCAACATAGGTCTTGGCAGTTAAAGCCATTATTTAGCCAAGTAACCACATAGGTTCTCACCAACCTATAAATTAGCCTCCAATGGGCCAAGAGCCAACCATGATCAATAAACTGAAGTCTAGGGAGAGAGATCTCAGAGCCAGCCTTCCTGAGTGAGGAACAGGGTAGGACAGCTATAGAGAGTGCAGTAGTTTTCTACCTAATACAGTTACTTCATATGATCTTATACAGCCTGATGAAATGGGCATTATTAAGTCCTGCATTTCAAAATGCATTCCTCTAGGCATGTTTTTTTGTGTGTGTTTTTGTTTTTTGGTTTTTTTAAAGAATGATGCTCAGCTATAGACTTCAGAAGTAAGTAGGGCTTAAAATCAAACCTTTTTAAAAAATTTAAACTTGAGAAAAGTTAGAGTTCCCTAAGGAATTCTAACTCGAATGTGTTTTTATTTCACCAATCCTCAAATATTCAAAGTTATAAATACTTTATACAAATGTTATGGCATTTGGATTTTTATCATGTGTTCTTGATTTTATTATCATCTTTCCTAATGAAGGATAAACACTTAGTCATTTAAGAAAGGAAGATGGGATTTAGAAAAGAGGGAAGGAATGAAAAAAGCATTTTATAGCCAGTGTTCCCCAAATTAGATACACATCAAAATCATCTGGGAAGTTTGTTTGAGAAAGACCTTTATTAAGGTATTATTTACATCCCATAAAATTCGCTCATTTAAGTATAAAATTTAACACTTTTAGTAAATGTACACAGTTATGCAACTACACCACAATTCAATTGTGACATTTCTGTCATCCCCCAAATACTCCCTCATACCTGAAAGCTTTTAATTTTGATTTTAAATCAATTCATTCTCGAATTACATAGAAAATCAATGTTAAGAGGTTGGTGTTTTTTCCATACTTTTATCAATACATGTATGCATTTATATACTGTCTTAGTAACTCAGGCTATCATAACAAAAAAATATCATAAACTAGGTGGCTTGTCAACAAGAAGCATTTGTTTCTCACAGTTCTAGAAGATGGGAAGTCCAAGATCAAGGCCCTGGTGGATTTGGTGTCTGGTGACAGCCCATGCCTCATAGACAGTGCCTTCTCACTACATCCTCATGTGGTCAAAAGGGACAAGGCAGCTCTCCAGAGCTTCTTTTATAAAGGCATTAATCCCAATCAGAGAGCTCTGTCCTCATTACCTAATCATCTCTCAAATACCCCATTCTCCTATTACCTTGGGGCTTAGGATTTCAACATACACATTTGAGGGGGACACAAACATAGCACCATAGCACATACATAAGGGGGGCCAAACATAGACCATAGCACATACATAAGGAAATAATAGCCACACATGTGTTGAGGCTTTTTTGTTTCATTAATAAAATTAATGGGGCCAGGCATTTTGACACATGCCTGTAATCCCAGCACTTTGGGAGGCCAAGGCAGGTAAATCACTTGAGGTCAGGAGTTTGAGACCAGCCTGGACAACATGGCAAAACCCTGTCTCTACCAGGAAATACAAAAATTTGCCAGGTGTGATGGCACGTACCTGTAGTCCCATCTATTCAGGAGTCTGAGTAGTAAAAAAAATTAAATATAAATAAATACATAAATGAAACCATAGCATATATTATGTTTCATGACCTGCCTTTTTCAGCGAAAAATATGTCTCAGATATCTTTTCACATTGGTTGTCTTTTCTCATTCTTTTGTAACGTCTTCCCAGCATTCCAGAGAATAAATATAGTGTAATTCACTTGGCCACCGTTTCCCCTTTTGATGAAAATGTAAGCTGTCTTTTTTACTTTTTATCTTAAATAATGTGGCAGTAACATTTGTGTACTACATCCATAAGCATCTGTGTGTTATTCCTGGAGGACAGACTCCTAGAAATGCAACCACAGGTGTGAATTTTTTTAAAACCAGGTATGGTAACACCCTTCTCCATTCTCAGACCTCCAAGAGTTTATTAGATCTGGGTGGAGCTGCATTCTTACCAAGCACCTGCTCTAGGGATTCAGATATAGCCAGCCTGGCACCAGCTGCAACTGTCATTGTGGAGTCTTTGTTCTAAAGCAAACATCAGTAACTTTGTAGTCAGAAAAGTGTAGGTTCAAATCCCAGGTCTGTCATTGCAAGGGGTATAACCCTGGATGCCATTCATTCATGCCTATGCCCATGCACCCATTCATTCACTCACCATCTAGTAAACAAGCATTGAGCACTTCTTATGTGTTCAATTCTCAGTCAGCAGGTGACACAGATACAAAAACAAATGAATAAATATAGTAAAGTATCACAGATTTTATGAAGAGGAGGATAGTCCATTTTATGTAGAGAAGGATGACTGGGGAAACCTGAAAAGATGGTACAGGGAACTCTAAGGGTGAGCCTTAAATTAAGGTTTCTGCCAAGCGACCAAAGATAACCCACTCAGAGGTAACAATGAGTACAATAGCCTGGAGGGAGCATGCATCGTGATTTCGCAAAATACAAGGTATAAGGGGCAGCAAGGAGGCTGGGAAGGCAGACAGGATTATGGTAGGCTTTGTAGGGTGTGCTAGGGTCCTTTTAAAGGGCTGTGCCACGGGACATCCCATGGTAGAGTTGCATTTAGCACAACTTTAATGCTACGGTATGAAGGAAGGAATAAAGGGGCGTTGGCAGGGAGACCCAGGTCATGGAGTGAGTTGGTGTGGAGCCTTGTCCCAGGCCAGCACTCCTTGCACAGCCCACACTAAACACTAGTGTTAGAACCCATTAGAAAGCCAAGTAGTGCTCCCTAATTATTGTTGACTTGCCCAGTTGAGAAGCTTATTGTTCTTGGCCTTGCTGCAGCCCAGCACTAAGCCTAGTATTGAATGTCAGCCAGGTACAATGGTCAATTTTATACGTCAGCTTGGCTAAGCCACAGTGTCCAGATGTTTGGTCAAACATTATTTCAGAAGTTCCTGTGAGGGTGTCTTTGAATAAGATTAACATTCAAATCCATGAACTTCAAGGAAAGCAGATTGCCCTTCTTAACATGGGTGGGCCTCATCCAATCAGTTGAAGGCTGACTAGAACAAATGAATGACTTCCCCTGAGTAAGAGGGAATTCTGCCACCAGATGGCCTTTGGACGTGGACTGCAACATCAGCTTTTTTCTGGGTCTCCAGCCTTCTGGCTCACCGTGCAGATTTTGAACTTACCAGCTTCCTTAACTGCATGAGCCAATTCCTTGAAATAAATCTCTCCAGATACATGCACACTCTGTTGGTTCTGTTTCTCCAAAGAACCCTGACTAGCACACCAGGGAAGACAGTATAAGTCTTTAGCAGTTCTCTCCAGGGCTAGAAGCAGCCCCAAGACTGTGGTGGGAATGCTTCTCATCATAGGAAGAACATCCAGAAAGGTTGCAGGGGATGGAAAGACAATTTGGTGACATAATCTCTCTCTCTTCAAATGTCTCCATTACAGCAGTGTTTCTAGACAACTTTTCTGAACTACTTCTTTTCATTCTCTATCTTAGTCCAGGACGCGATACTTGCCTGAACCTGCATAGAATGCTGCTTTGCCTGTTTTTGTTGTGGTTTGTTGTTTTGTTTTCTTACATTTTCTTCAGTTGTTGGCACAAGTCGCTCAACTCTCAGAAAGTGGGATCCATATATTGAAAATTTTTCATATTTTCCTTGTAAAGTGAAGGTGGTAGTCATACTGGCACTTTCTATTTAATATTATTTTATGATTTATAGAATGGTGCTTGGTTTAATTAAGCTCTTAGTCTCAGTTACAAAATCTGTAAATTGAGGATCATATAATAATTGGGACTAGTACTACAGTACCTCATAGATTGTTCTAAGGATTAAATGAGAACATGCATGTCAAGTGCTTAGCAATGTACCTGGCATTTAATAAATGCTAGGTCTTTCCCTTATGAGATCATAAGTCTTATATGATTATTTCAATAAGCCTCTAAAGTAGACAAGAAATGATCAGTTAACCTTGCTTCATAAAAGAAGATGAAGCTTAGAGGTAAAGTATCTTCCTTGAGGCCACACAGCCAAAAATTAGAAAAGCTAGAACCTGAATTCAGAACTTCTGACTTCAATGCTCTTATTACTATGCACACTCAGTTTCTGGGGCGCTCAGACCCTGAAAAGATACATACACACAGAAGAATTTAGGCAGATCTATATGAGTATGTACAGCCAACAATAAAACAAATATACTGTCTATGTACTTATATGTGTATTAGAAACATATGTGCAAGTGCACATTTTCCCAAATCATGTAAGTTTTATTATTCTTATTCAAATATTACTGTTTTAATTTCTTCTTAAAATCTTTATGAATGGACTGCTAAAAATGTATACTAAGGGCATACATTTTTGGCGGGGTCAGGTTTCTCGCAGCTCTTTTAATGTACCGAAGTGGTGGTAGAATGTGAAACTTCTAATACAGCCACTTGAATTGTCTACATATTCTTTTTAAGGGATATGAACCTTAGTTACACTTTTTTTTTCTGTATGTTTACATAGACTCCATCAGAAAGGTTTCAGCCAAGTGGCCTCTTTCCAGTTTCCAAAGCCACGTATTTGCAGAATGAAGAAAACTCAACTGGAGAAGAAATGGAATGTCTATGGCCGATGTGAAGAGTGCTTTACTACAGTATCACCATAATATTGCACATCAGTGGAAAACCACATCCAACATCAACTTCAGAGAAGGCAAATGTGTCACGGTGGAGACACAGGCTGTGGAGCCAAGCAGGAGTGGGTTTACATCCCTATTTGTCAATGGAGCAAACTTATGCAAGTGCCCATCTTGAGTTCAAGGCCATACATTTGAATAAAATACATTTGTCTATATGAGTAGATGTGGAAATATTGTATTGGTCAGCATTTGTACAATAATAGTTGGTAACTAATTATTCAAAACTCAGTGGCTTATAACAGTAAGCATGGATTTTCATGTTCATGGATTTTCATGTTAATAATTTTGGCTGATCCAGGCAGGACTCAGCTGGGTATTTCTACTGCAGGGCGCTGAAACTACCTCCAGTGTATGAACTGTGTTTCACTTGGGCTCAAGCCTGCAGGGCAGTGACAGCTCAGCACACAACATAACCATGTTGAGTTACGGGACTGAGCAAAACCTTACACCGACATGTACAGTCAAATATTTGATAATGACATTGATAAATAATTATGCTTTTTATCCTTTATAATCTTTCAAATGCTTTCAATTTTAACTTTTCATTAATTAGGAAGTAAAGATAGGTATATATTTTCATGTGGTTTTAAATAGAAATTTCCTTAAATGGCCTCATTTGGGGAGAAAATATCTGAAGTAAATATTCCTTAAACTATAGCTTCTTAAGCCTTGCATGGATCACTTGTTAGCTTCCTAAAATGTAGATCGTCATTCAGTTCATCTAAGGTGATTCTGCAGTTTTGCATTTCTGACATGTTCTCAGGGATGCTGATGATGCTTTTGAATTCTGGACAAATTTTAAGTAGGAAAGAAAATAATGCTACATCCACTTTTTTATTATTTTAGCTTTGTAGAGAAAGATTTTATTTGTTTCTCAAATGATAGTTATATGGTTTATGCAATAAAATGAAAAAAGTTTATGCAGATCAATGAATAAAAATGTGTATTTCAACAGTTTCTAGATCATGCCAGATGAATAATAAGTGTTGAATAATATTCAACAATAGAAAAACCTCAATCAACAGTTCTTAGCCTTGATACATTTCTCTGTAAAATATTGAGCAGATCATTAATCCTCAAATGCCTCAGCAAGCAACTTGAAGTTCTAGCATGCACTCCCTTCAGCTCCCAGGGTCACTTCTGTTCCAGAAAGCGCAGGCCTATAGCCTCTCCTGTTCTGAAACTCTTAGGTTGTTTTGAGTAGCTGCTGCTTCCAACTTCCATTGCCAGGATTCCATTCTCTATCCTTCATCATTTCTTCTAGCATCAGAGTTATCTTTCTGAAACTCAAATCTTATCATAATCTTCAACCACTTATCTGCAAATTAAGTTCCCTCCCAGCATGCCTGGATTGAAGTTCAACTCCCCTCATAAGGCCTACAGGCCATTCTTCATGTATTCAATCAACAAATATTTACTGTGCCATACTATGTGCCAGACAGAGTTCTATGTGCTGGAGAAATCAAAGTCTTCACATGGATTCACAAGCAAATAAATGTAAATAAATCAGATATTGTCCTAGCACAGTCTTACCCCCTTCTTCTCCTGCCACTGTGCCCTATACAGTGCATAGTTGGTCCTCATTTCTCTACACCCCCAGGTACATCATGTTCTTTCCTACCTTTGAGCCTATATTGTTGTTGTTTCCTCTATCTAGAATGTCCTTGACTCTTCCCTACCTGGAACAGCATAATTGTCTTTGAAGATATAGTTCACATGACTTGCAGTGTGAAGCTTTTACTTTTTTTTTTTTTTTTAAGATGTTGTCTCACTCTGTCGCCAGGCTGAAGTCCAGTGGCACAGTCTCAGCTCACTGAAACCTTTGCCTCCTGAGTTCAAGCAATTCTCCTGCCTCAGCCTCCCAAGTAGCTGGAACTACAGGCGCACATCACCACGCTCAGCTAATTTTTGTATTTTTAGTAGAGACAGGGTTTCACCATGTTGGCCAGGATGGTCTCGATCTCTTGACTTCGTGATCCACCTGCTTTGGCCTCCCAGAGCTTCTCCATCTTAACTCCATGTAGTTATGTCCTGGTTTGTGCCTGATTAAATCTGAAATGTCTGTTATGGCCCTGTTTTTATTCATCCTTTTTTTAGTAGATGATCCACCCTCACCCAATATGGGCTTGCACCATCCAATCGTCCAATCAGCTGATAGAACCAAAAGGCCGGGAAAAGGCAAATTTTCTCTCTCCGTTATGGGGCTGGGACTTTTTGGTTTTTTTGTTTTTGTTTTTGTTTTTTTGAGACAGAGTCTGTCGCCCAGGCTGGAATGCAGTGGCACAATCTTGGCTCACTGCAACCTCTGTCTCCCAGGTTCAAGTGATTCTCTTGCCTCAGCCTCCATGTAGCTGGGATTATAGGCACACGCCACCACACCCTGCTAATTTTTGTATTTTTAGTAGAGATGGGGTTTTACCATGTTGACCAGGCTGATCTTGAATTCCTGACCTCAGGAGATTTCTGCCTACCTCAGCCTCCCTAAGTGCTGGGATTATAGGTGTGAGCCTTCATGTGCAATCTGGGACATTCTTCTTATCCTGCCCTTGGACACCAGAACTCTAGGTCCTTTGGCCTTCGACTGAAAGTGACACCATTGGCTTCCCCAGTTCTTCAGCTTGCAGACAGCCTATCGGACTTCTAAGCTTCCATAATCACATGAGCCAATTCCCCTAATAAATACCCTTTATATGTCAAATTATCTACACGTGCTATTGGTTCTGGAGAACCCAAATACAACCCCTCCCCTCATTCCAAGCTTCGCAAATATGACTTAACAGCCCATTTTTATCAAGAAATACAGTCTATTTTTTTACACCTTGACTCTGGGCTAGACTTACACTTGCTTTGGTCAGAATGTGTCAGAGAGTTGGGGTTCTTGCTGACTTCTGCTCTCTTGGATTCCTGTGTCTGCCATGAGAACAAGCGTGGGCTAGCTGGCTGACGGATGAGAGACTTAATGGAACAGAGTCAAAATAAACCAGTAGCCCCCGCAAGATCCCAAGGCAGAATCAATAAATCCCTCCAGATAACCCACAGATTCATGAAACAAATTCAATATCTATTGCTCTGTGTCTCTAAGGTTTGTGACTGTCTGTTACACAGCATCACTATGGCCCTTGAACACTGATGCCAATGCTTTAGAGCATCATCAAATCTTATGACTTTTTATATCTGACATATAATTTGCATTGTTTTAGTCATTTATTCACTTATTCATGTATCTGTATTTCAAGGAGGTTTGTCTACCATATGCCAGACACTATTATAGGGCTTAAATACTAATATAGTATATTTTGTGCCCTAATCAACAAATGTCAATGAGACAACTGACATGTGTCTTTTCCCCCTGAGCAACTCTAGAAACAGATCTTCCCTGACTGCTCCATAAAGCCAATTCCTCTGTTCAATCTCTCCAGGGGTTAAGAAGTTCTTCCTTATGTCCAGCCCCAAACTCTTCAGCTTTAGTCTGAGCTTCTGTCTTTTCGTTCAGTTGCCCATGAACCTGGGGAATAAAGCTCAGCATCTGCCTCATAAAAACCCTTTATGAATTTAAATTCAGTCATTAAGTCAGGGAAATAGTTAAGCCACTTTACATGTGCTGAAGATTTTATTTTGGGATATCTCTGTGGGAAGGGATGTTAGGGATTAATTGAGCTTTCTGGATATCTGCACATGAGCACCAGAGTTTTATATATAGAACCAGAACACCTGATCACAGCACCTGCAAAAGGAAATTACTCATTTAACCTCTTGAACTCCAATCAGAGAGAGGAAGGTGTTGAGGATCTGAAGGAAAACCCTGTGGCAAGGGGCCAGGTCCCATGGATGGGGTGCAGGAGGGACATTCCAAAGATACCATCTTGCTACTCATCTTTCCCTGCATCCCTTCTCCCATTCCTCATGGTCACTCCAGTTCATATTCTGCTTAAAACCCTTTCTCAGGTCAGGTTCTTAATCATTCACTAATGTATATGTCTCTGTCTGATTGCTCCAGATACCATCTTCTATAATATTTTAAGAGGTTGGTTTCACAGAATTTTGTAAATACTGGAAAGGAAAATCTATTTATCTTTTTCATTCTTTCTTCCATCATAGAGTTTAGAAAATCATCATTCCTGCAGAAGGTTTGATAAATATTTACTTTTCTTTCCACCATCTTTAAAATGCAATTAACTCTATTCAACCTCATGTTCTAAACTCATATGATCAGAGAGAATTTTCCTGACCATTCTATATAAACTTACATGCCCTCTCATTATTTTTTCTGGTTTATTTATCTATTTATTTTATTGCTGTATTTTATTCCATTGTGTGACTGTATTACATTTATTTACTTATAGTGTCTGGGTTTCTGATTTGTTTGTTTGTTTTTTAATAAAACAGGTTCGGGGTACACATACAGGTTTGCTATATAGATAAACTCCTGTCATGGGGGTTTGTTGTACAGATAATTTCATCAGCCAGGTACTAAACCTAGTGCCCAACAGTTATTGTATGCCCCTCTTCCTCCTCCCACCTTCCACCCTGAGGTGGGCCCCAGTGCCTGTTGTGTCCCCTCTTTGTGTCCATGTGTTCTCATTTTTTAGCTGTCACTTAGCAGTGAGAACATGGAGTATGTGGTTTTCTGTTCCTGCCTTAGTTTGTTAAGAATGATGGCTTCCCGCTCCATCCATGTTCCTGCAAAGGACATGGTATCATTCTTTTTTATGGCTGTGTAGTATTCCATGGTGTATATATACCATATTTTCTTTATCCAGTCTACCATTGATGACATGCACTCTCGTTCTTGATCTCCTTTTGTTCCTCTAGTCTTTCTAGTTCCCAGCATCAGCTGACCTCCATGTATTTATGTGCATATGTTTTTTAATGTGTTTCTCCCCACAAGAAGTGGGAATTTGTTTTGGTGTTTTGTTTCATTTGTCTAATTTTTTTCATTTTTTATTGAAATGCAATTTATATAGTGTAAAATTTACCTTTTTCTGTGTAGGGTTCTATGAGTTTTGACAAGATATCTGTTTAAATTATTTGCCAATATACAATCATATAACCACCACTACAATCAAGATGTAGGACAATTCCATCACCCCCAGAAATTTCCAAATGGCCCTTTGTAACCAGCCCTTCCCCTCATCATTCACTGATAACTATTAATCTGTTTTCTGTATCTCTAGTTTTATCTTCTCCAGAATGCCATAAAAATTGAGTCATGTATTATGTAGCCATTATGGTTTCTTTTACTCATCATAATACATTTGAGATTCATCCTTGTTGTTGCATGCATTGGTAATTTTTCTTCCTTTTTTTAAAAAAAATTAATATATTTTATCCATTTTTCAACAATACATTTTGAAAGCAAAATAAACAAATTATAACATAAAATGGGGTCTGCTACATTCCAAATATTTTACTGTCAGAGTTTCCAGAAAAGGTCATGTAGTCACACCTAATGAGAAGCAGCTGACCCTCTAATGGAGATTTCTGGACCCACTGGGTGGATCTTTTGGCATTCCTGGGGAGGCTCTTTCACCATCTTTATATCACACACTTCAGCATTTGACTGCAAATAGATGCCTGTGATTCTAGGCATCTACTTTGTGACAAAACATCTTGCATATATATTGAGATCCACTGTTGTTTTCTCTACACATGGCATATCAATTCAATAACACATCTCTAATCGGCAATCTCCCGGGGCTCTTCTTTTCTGTGCCTCACTCATGGTCACTTAGACTGATGCTAGTCTATCCCTTTGAGATGTTCCTAAGTCCCAGAGCTACTGCAAAGACTCGTTAGTGCTGCAGAACATCCTTCTCAAGTGGCCACAAGAAAGCTCCCTCCCTGTTTTGTCTCAGATAAATTTCCTGGTATTCCAGCAGCCTATCTTTCTAAACCAGGCCATCCTAAACACATTCAGATTGGTAAAAATCCATTTAGCCATTTTTTTTTTTTTTTTGGTACTTTAAGTTCTGGGATACATAGTGCAGAACGTGCAGATCTCTTTCCTTTTTTAATGCTAAGAAGTGTGCCATTGCATGAATTGTACCACAGTCATTTATAAATTTAAGGACATTTGAGTTATTGCCAGGTTTTGGCTGTTACACACAAAGCTGTTATAAATATTTACTTTACATTGTTTTGTAAACATAAGCTTCCATGTCTCTTGGGTAAATACCTAGGAGTGGGATTGGCAATTCATAGATTAAGCGTATGTCTAATTTCACAAGAAAGTGTCAAACTGTTTTCCGAAATTACTGTACTATTTTGCATTCTCACCAGCAGTGTGCACAAGTTCTAGTTGCTCCACATTCTTTCTAGAACTTGGTATTATTAGTTGTCAGTTGTCCACTTTTGCTCTGTTTTGTTTTGTTTGGGATTCCAGTAGGCAAGTGGAGGTATTGTGTTGTGTGGTTTTGATTTTTCATTTCCTTAGTGATAAATGATGCTCATCTTTTTTTTTTGGTTGTTGAGACAGAGTCTCACTCTGTCAATCAGGCTGGAGTGCAATGGCACGATCTCAGCTCACTGCAACCTCTGCATCCCGGGTTCAAGCGATTCTCCTGCCTCAGTCTCCTAAGTACTGGGATTACAGGCACCGACCACCAGACCTGGCTAATTTTTGTATTTTTAGTAGAGACGAAGTTTCACCATGTTTTGCAGGCTTGTCTCGAACTCCTGACCTCAGGTGATCCACCTCACCTCAGCCTCCCAAAGTGCTGGGATTACAGGCATGAGCCACCACGCCCGACCACTGAGCATCTTTCTACGTGCTTATTTGTCAACCATTCATGTTCGCTGGTGAGGTGTCTATTTAAATTCTCTGCCAATTTTTAATCAAGGCATTTATTTACTTATGAGTTTTGAGAGTTCTTTATGTATTCTGGATACAAGTCTTTTATCAGATTTATGATTACAAATATTTTATTCCAGTTTGTGTTTTGTCTTCTATCCGCTTAAAACGGTCTGTTGAGGAGCAGAAGTTCTTAATTTCAATGAAGTCCAATTTCTTAATTTTTTTATGGTTTATGTTTTGGAGTTGATTCTAATAAATCTTTCCCTAAACCAAAGTTACAAAGACTCTCTACCGTGACTTCTTCTAAAAGTCTTACAGATTGAGGATTTAATTTCATGAGTATGATCCATTTTGGATTAATTTTTGCATATGGTACAAGACAGGAATTTGTTAGTTTGGTGAAGCCTATAGATTCCTTTCTCAGAATAATGTATTTAAATGCACAAAACAAAAGCATAGGATTGCAAAGGAAACCAATTATATTGAAATGCAGTTTTCAAAATACTTTCATAAAATTGTGACATGGTAATATATGTGTTTCTTTACTTAAACATCATAACACAATCTAGCAGCAAGTCTAATGACTACCATCGTGTCAGAGCAGTGATAAGCTTGAGATACTTTAAGAGGTCTGCAACAAACTGTAATGTGATATAGAAACATCTGGGATTTCTATTGTTGCAAAGTTACAGGCACTGCGGATTCTACTCTGGCTTGTTGCCTATATCATGATTGAAAGACATGCTAAATTTCTGTTAGAGGTTAGTGAAAATAAAGATATATTCTTGTCCTATTCAAATTCCTAGCCCCAAGAACCATAACTCCATTGAAGAATTCCTGAGCTGGAGGGATGCAGAGATGAATAAAATAATAAAATGTGGCCCCTATTCCTAAAGAAATTACATTCTAGTGAAAGGCAAAAGACATATGAGCAAGAGAGTCCTCAAGACGCCAGATTGTGTTGAATGTGCTAAGACAGTATGGCAAAGGATTTACAAGGATGGAAATAATTTAAGTCATCCCTAGAGGAACATATTAAGTCCTGTGGTCACATGAGAGGAAAAGATGACCTCAGTGATCAGTATGATCTCTTTCTGCATCCCACCACTGAATAATCAGACATAGCCGTGTTTTTAAGAGCTTGGTCATTATTAAAATTTTTTTGATAATGGAAAAAGAAGGTACTGCTGTGTGGGGCAGATGGTGGACATGACAAATAAGTTCTCTTCCAGTGGAAGGGGAGAGCTACGGTTGTCTGCTCTCCCTAGTATGTGTGCATGTTGTGTGTGTGTGTGTGTGTGTGTGAGAGAGAGAGAGAGAGTCAGTGCATTCAGGGGACAGTAATCACACCAGTAACTTGAAGAGAGTATTTAATATAAGGAATTGTTAACTAGATATAAAGTTGTTACCAAGGTAACTGAAAGAATAAAAGAGAGCTCAAGGGTATGGCAGAGGTAGTAACTGCAAGCAGCAGCTACCACCCATAGGGCTGGGGGAACACAGGGAGGAAGCTGGCGTCATTACAACCTAGAACTTGGAGAACAGCCCATGGAGCTGGGACTGAGACCTCCGAGGAAGGGGCACTGCCAGCCCTGTCTCTTATACACATCTAGATGTGTATAAGAGACAGCAAGAAAGCTCCCTCCCTGTTTTGTCTCAGATAAATTTCCTGGTATTCCAGCAGCCTATCTTTCTAAACCAGGCCATCCTAAACACATTCAGATTGGTAAAAATTCATTTAGCCATTTTTTTTTTTTTTTGGTACTTTAAGTTCTGGGATACATAGTGCAGAACGTGCAGATCTCTTTCCTTTTTTAATGCTAAGAAGTGTGCCATTGCATGAATTGTACCACAGTCATTTATAAATTTAAGGACATTTGAGTTATTGCCAGGTTTTGGCTGTTACACACAAAGCTGTTATAAATATTTACTTTACATTGTTTTGTAAACATAAGCTTCCATGTCTCTTGGGTAAATACCTAGGAGTGGGATTGGCAATTCATAGATTAAGCATATGTCTAATTTCACAAGAAAGTGTCAAACTGTTTTCCGAAATTACTGTACTATTTTGCATTCTCACCAGCAGTGTGCACAAGTTCTAGTTGCTCCACATTCTTTCTAGAACTTGGTATTATTAGTTGTCAGTTGTCCACTTTTGCTCTGTTTTGTTTTGTTTGGGATTCCAGTAGGCAAGTGGAGGTATTGTGTTGTGTGGTTTTGATTTTTCATTTCCTTAGTGATAAATGATGCTCATCTTTTTTTTTTGGTTGTTGAGACAGAGTCTCACTCTGTCAATCAGGCTGGAGTGCAATGGCACGATCTCAGCTCACTGCAACCTCTGCATCCCGGGTTCAAGCGATTCTCCTGCCTCAGTCTCCTAAGTACTGGGATTACAGGCACCGACCACCAGACCTGGCTAATTTTTGTATTTTTAGTAGAGACGAAGTTTCACCATGTTTTGCAGGCTTGTCTCGAACTCCTGACCTCAGGTGATCCACCTCACCTCAGCCTCCCAAAGTGCTGGGATTACAGGCATGAGCCACCACGCCCGACCACTGAGCATCTTTCTACGTGCTTATTTGTCAACCATTCATGTTCGCTGGTGAGGTGTCTATTTAAATTCTCTGCCAATTTTTAATCAAGGCATTTATTTACTTATGAGTTTTGAGAGTTCTTTATGTATTCTGGATACAAGTCTTTTATCAGATTTATGATTACAAATATTTTATTCCAGTTTGTGTTTTGTCTTCTATCCGCTTAAAACGGTCTGTTGAGGAGCAGAAGTTCTTAATTTCAATGAAGTCCAATTTCTTAATTTTTTTATGGTTTATGTTTTGGAGTTGATTCTAATAAATCTTTCCCTAAACCAAAGTTACAAAGACTCTCTACCGTGACTTCTTCTAAAAGTCTTACAGATTGAGGATTTAATTTCATGAGTATGATCCATTTTGGATTAATTTTTGCATATGGTACAAGACAGGAATTTGTTAGTTTGGTGAAGCCTATAGATTCCTTTCTCAGAATAATGTATTTAAATGCACAAAACAAAAGCATAGGATTGCAAAGGAAACCAATTATATTGAAATGCAGTTTTCAAAATACTTTCATAAAATTGTGACATGGTAATATATGTGTTTCTTTACTTAAACATCATAACACAATCTAGCAGCAAGTCTAATGACTACCATCGTGTCAGAGCAGTGATAAGCTTGAGATACTTTAAGAGGTCTGCAACAAACTGTAATGTGATATAGAAACATCTGGGATTTCTATTGTTGCAAAGTTACAGGCACTGCGGATTCTACTCTGGCTTGTTGCCTATATCATGATTGAAAGACATGCTAAATTTCTGTTAGAGGTTAGTGAAAATAAAGATATATTCTTGTCCTATTCAAATTCCTAGCCCCAAGAACCATAACTCCATTGAAGAATTCCTGAGCTGGAGGGATGCAGAGATGAATAAAATAATAAAATGTGGCCCCTATTCCTAAAGAAATTACATTCTAGTGAAAGGCAAAAGACATATGAGCAAGAGAGTCCTCAAGACGCCAGATTGTGTTGAATGTGCTAAGACAGTATGGCAAAGGATTTACAAGGATGGAAATAATTTAAGTCATCCCTAGAGGAACATATTAAGTCCTGTGGTCACATGAGAGGAAAAGATGACCTCAGTGATCAGTATGATCTCTTTCTGCATCCCACCACTGAATAATCAGACATAGCCGTGTTTTTAAGAGCTTGGTCATTATTAAAATTTTTTTGATAATGGAAAAAGAAGGTACTGCTGTGTGGGGCAGATGGTGGACATGACAAATAAGTTCTCTTCCAGTGGAAGGGGAGAGCTACGGTTGTCTGCTCTCCCTAGTATGTGTGCATGTTGTGTGTGTGTGTGTGTGTGTGTGAGAGAGAGAGAGAGAAGGTCCTATGGTCACAGCTCTAGAAAATCATTATCCGTGTGTGTGTGTGTGTGTGTGAGAGAGAGAGAGAGAGTCAGTGCATTCAGGGGACAGTAATCACACCAGTAACTTGAAGAGAGTATTTAATATAAGGAATTGTTAACTAGATATAAAGTTGTTACCAAGGTAACTGAAAGAATAAAAGAGAGCTCAAGGGTATGGCAGAGGTAGTAACTGCAAGCAGCAGCTACCACCCATAGGGCTGGGGGAACACAGGGAGGAAGCTGGCGTCATTACAACCTAGAACTTGGAGAACAGCCCATGGAGCTGGGACTGAGACCTCCGAGGAAGGGGCACTGCCAGCCTAGGAGTGCCGCTGTGGCGCGGGCAGGGGGAGTATAATGAGGTATATTTTACAAGTGTTTTTTAAAAGCTGCAAACTGGATTTAGCTGCTTCTATAGGAAGGAAACACCCCTGCCAGGGTGAAGGGAAGAGGCTGGGTAATGCTCAGCGGAACCCGAAGGAGCCAGGAAGCCAAGAGACAGTTTCCTCCTTTCCCCTCTGGCCTCCCATACTTTCTCTCTAGTGCCCCCTATTGGCAGATCCTAGCAGGGAGTAACCAACAAAGTCCAAATGCAGTCCCAGCTCTGGCATTGCAGAGACGAGTATTAAAGGGTGGATTTGGAGCCAAGAAACAATAGTGTAACAATTGGCATAAGGGGTGTGGGGGTGTGTGTGTGTGTGTGTGTGTGTGTGTGTGTGTGGTATATGTGTATGTATCAGTATGGTAGGGCGTATGTGTGTGAAATAGGAGTGGGAGGAAGGAAGTTCACCTCTATTTCTAGTCCAGTTTTATGATTATTAAGGCATTTGATTCTTATGTGACTATTATGTTTATCTTTTAATTGGTTAAAAATGCAAAAGGAAGAATAGTGTGATTCATTACCGCCTCTCACAAACTCTGAGAAATTTCTTACCTAGGAACTCTTTGCTGTGAGCATATAATTTTAAAACATAAGTGAAATGGCTAAAACAGTTCCTTGCACAAAGTAGAAAATCAACAAATGCAAATGTTCTCTTTTTTTTTCTCACTCTTCCATGTACAACTGAAACACTGGCTATAGAAATAAATTTCTCCCAACATACTTACTTATATTAATAAAAAGTAAAGAGTTGATAGAGAATTTATGTTTATAAAAGGTTTCACATGTATTTTATTCAATTCTCACAATAATCTTACAGGCAAAATATTTATTCCCATTTTGCAGAGAAGAAATCTGCAGCTCAGAAAAGTTGGTAAACTGGCCCAAGGTCAAACAGCTGGACTATATACTTCACTGCTCCAGTGTTTCTGGAGCGTGGCCCTTTTACCATTTGACTCAGAAATACTTCTGGCAGTTGTTCATATGCATGTTTATAAGCCTCACCCCAAATCTATGGATTCAGAATCTCTGGACTTATCAGATTGTGAACTTCACCAGGACTTTGTATTTTTCACAAGCTCCCCAGATAATTGTGATGGACAATGGAGCTTGAGACTCAGTGTCCTACAGTATATGTCTCCCTAATTGGTAATAAAAATCTATTCTGGCAAAGGCCTTTAACTGATTCCCTGACGGTTAAGATACTACTCCTGACATGATTCTTAATGATTTCACTATCTTTGTAGCTTTTGTAGCTATTAATTGAAGTAATTCTCAAAGTATGGTCTTGAAACAGCAGCATCAGGATCCCATGGGAACATGTTGGGGTGCAAATTCTTGGACTGCAACAGATATGGGGGAGAGAGGCCTCCAGATGATACTGGGGCAAATGAAGTTTAAGAGTTACCTTTGCAGATGACACTTCCAGTAACTATCTATTCAATTGCTTGGCCTACTTTCTTACGAGGATCAATCGTCCCATCTGCATATACTGTCATCTGTATATAGCATTGCTTATACCTTTATAAACTCTGTTCTTACCAATAGCTGCACCCTCTGCATAATCACTATTTATCTCTCCTATTCTCTAACCGGTACTTTCTACCTTTCCAGATCATTCTCTGTAGTACTGTAAGTCCAACAACTCTTCAATCCTATGGGAACCCCCAATCCATTGATTCCATCTCCTTTTCATTCTCCTTATCCACATACGTAGTTCTCCCTAACTAGATAGTATGGTCCACGATTACATTCATCTTCTTGCATATATCCTCAATTTCCTTACTTCTGTCCCTTTATTGTGTTACACCTGTCTAATTCCCAGTGCTGCCTACATCCAATGCTCTGCCTATTTTGAGCTTTCACATACACAGTGGAACACATCAAGAGAAAAATATAATCATGCTGACAGGTCTTGCATGGAATTCAGTTCTTGGACCCCATCTCATCTGTATCTACATATATTCCTTAGGTAATCTCATTCAATCCTCTAGCTTTCAATACTTTCTACATGCAACCATTCTAAAAATTATATCCCTACCCAGACTCATCCCTCAAACTCCCGAATCATACAAAATCCAAACTCTTCACTTGTATACCTACTTGGAATCTCCAACTTCTTATCTCTGAAACCCCTGATTCCATCTCCTTCCCTGACCTGCTTCTACTACCAGTCTTCTCCATCAAGGAAAGTGGCAGGTCTGGCCTTACAGCTTTGAGATTATCCTCCATTCTTTTGTTTCTCAAATTCCACATCAAAAAGTCTTACCAGCATCACCTTCAAAGTATATTTTGAACCTGACAACTTTGTCCCTTTTCCATCACTATGATATTAGGCCGGGACAACATCATCTCCCACCTGGATTATTTTACAAGAGCTTTCTAAACACCTAACCTTGTTTCTACCTTGGCCCTGCCCCCATCCCCAATAGCAGCCTGAGGGATCATTTTTATTTTATTTTTAATTTTTTTTTGAGACGGAGTCTTGCTGTGTTGCCCAGGCTGGAGTGCAGTGGCGTGATCTTGGCTCACTGCAAGCTCCGCCTCCCGGGTTCACACCATTCTCCTGCCTCAGCCTCCCGAGTAGCTGGGACTACCACCTGCAACCACGCCCGGCTAATTTTTTTTTTTTTTTTTTTTGTATTTTTAGTAGAGATGGGGTTTCACCGTGTTAGCCAGGATGGTCTCAATCTTCTGACCTTGTGATCGGCACGCCTCAGCCTCCCACAGTGCTGGGATTACAGGCGTGAGCCACCGTGCCAAGCCCAGGATCATTTTTGAAACAGGAAGTCCAATCATGTCAATTATCTGCTCAGAACTTTTCATTGGCTTCTCACCTCAGTACAGAAGACAGATTTCCTGCAGTTGCCTGCAAGTCTCTGGATAATCTGCCTCTTCTTCCTCTCGGACTGTACCTCACACTACTCTCCTTCTCCCTCCCTCCCTTCCAGCCACTCTGGGCCTTGCATCTCCATATACCACACAGGATCTCATCTTAATGTATTTGACTTCATGCTTCCTCTCCTCTTTCACATCTCTGTTCATGTGTCCATATCAGTAAGACCTTCCCTGACCATCTGCATACCCAGCAGCCACCTTGGATCAAGTCTTTATTGTTGTCCCTATTTCCCTGCTTTATAGTACATATCACCATTCGGATACTGTATTTATGGCATCTGTGTATTTGTGTGTTGACTATCTTTTGACACTAAAAGATAAATTCCTTGAGAACAGGTACTTTTTCCCTCCATCGTTACACTCAGCACACATCGAATGGTGCCCAGTGCACACCACACATTGTATTTACCTCATTAACCTTATTGAATAAACAAACTAGTTTTTGAAACTGGGAGATTTTTGCACAAAAACTGACATATCTCTTTTTTGGGGGAAAAAAAAAAAAGTGATGTCTATGAACCCATAGCTCCTCTGCATCTCCTCTGCATTGGGCCCGGCAGCTGAGGGTGAAAGGCAGCAGATCCACTTTGAAGGGTGTGAGCCCTCCAGTTTACAAGGTCCCCCCTCACTCACTTGCCAGCCTAGACTTGACAGGCACTTGAGTGTTTTTTAAAATCTTGTTTAGTTGTTGTGGGGTTGTTTGTTTTGCTTTTTGTTTGTTTTTTGGCTTAAAAAACAGAAATGTATTATCTCACAGGCACTTGAGTTTTTGAGAATCAACTGTAAACTTTTAGCCTTTAAAGTCATTAGAACAAGAAGCGAAGCTCGATTGCTTCCCCTCCTCCCCTGCCTGTGCTGCACTGGGAGGAAAGAGCTGAGATGGATTAACCACCCTTCAGCCAGATGACAGGAACACACATAGCAATCCACCCAGTGGCAATATAAAGACTCTGCTCCGTGAAGCCACGGCTGCCTGCAGTATCTTAGTAAGAAAATAAATAAATAAA
The DNA here is from genome assembly GCF_000951045.1 of Mandrillus leucophaeus. Classification (NCBI taxonomy): domain Eukaryota; kingdom Metazoa; phylum Chordata; class Mammalia; order Primates; family Cercopithecidae; genus Mandrillus; species Mandrillus leucophaeus. The sequence continues at coordinate 1,378,976 of NW_012109741.1, read as the reverse complement.
CAGCCCCTGAACATTGATACCCGGGGTTGTGAAATAAAGGGAGGGGCTCTGAAGCTATGCAGTTGTCATTCAAATCCTGCCTCTGCCATTTATCGCTGGTTGACTTTGGGCAAATATTTTCATCTCTCCATTTCTCAATTTTCTCATCTGTAATATGAAGACGATAATAATATCGACCTCACACAACTCTCTTGAAAGGCCTCACTAATGATCACTCAGTAAGAGTAGCTATTGTATCTATTCAGATTTGTATTCCTTTGGTTACCATTAGACTGCAAGCTCCTTTCAAAGTCAAGGATGATGTTATCTATTCTTGAATCCTCATGCCCCACAGCTGTGATTCTCAGGGTAATGGGTTGGGAGTAATTCTAAATTACAGAGAATGGAAGGGCTATTTCAAGTTATAAAGGGGGCTTTCTTCCCTGGTTTTCTGAAAGCTGGCTAGGCCCAGTGGAGTCTGTTGCATATTTTCCAACAACCACATTTTCAATGATTTAGGACTCTGGAGTCAGACCGCTGAGGCCTGAATCCTGACTCTTTCAGCTGTGTGACTTTAGACAATTGTTCTGCTTCCCTATGCCTCAATCTCCAAAGTGGTCATATCAGAAGGTGAAGCCTTTGATATGTGATTAGGTAATGTTAGCTCATGAAGGTTTAGTACCCTTATAAGGGGATAAAGAGACGTTTCCACCAGGTGATAGCACCGAAAGAAAGTGTTCCTTTTCCACCATGGCCTCCCTTTCCATCATGTGATGACACAACAAGAAGGTGCTCTCTATTAACCAGAAAGTGAGCCCTCCTCGGACACTGAATCTGGTGCTACTTTAATCTTGAACTTGCCCGTTTCCAGAACTGTAACAAATTTCTCGTTTGTTTCTATGAAATTTCCATGGCATTTATTATAGCAGCCAAAAATGAACTTATATATTATATGTACATATGTTTAAGATTATATATATGTGAAGATATGTATATATCTTACATATTATATATATACATTTAAGATTGTATATATTTTAAGCTATACATATCTTAACATAAGATATACATATCTTTACATATATGTTTATGTTTAAGATATATATATACACATCTATGTTATGCTTAAGTAAAATGAATGACAGCAATGATATGAGGGATAAACTAGGATTATTTTGTTATTATAAGATATTCACACTACCTGTGAGGTGGTACAGTGTTATTTAAGAAGCTACTTGGATTACTTCTAAGTGTATGTTGCAAACTCTAGAGCAATCACTTAAAAAGGTTTAAAAATGTATAACTGATATGCTAAGAAAGAAGAGAAAATGAAATCATATAAAATGCTCAATCAAAACAACAGAAGGCAGAAAAATGTAGAAGACAAAAATAGAACAAGGGCAAGAAATAGAAAATAGAAACAAATATGGTATATAATAATCTAACTATATCACTAATCATTTTGAACATCAATGAAATAAATGCTTCCATTAAAATACATATATTGTCAGAGGGGATCAGAAAACAAAACCTAAATGTATGTTTTCTGCAAGAAACCTACTTTATTTTTTGAGACACTGTCTAGTTCTGTCACCCACTCTGAAGTGCAGTGGCACAATCACAGCTCACTGCAACCTCAAACTCTTAAGCTCAAGTAATCCTCCCACCTCAGTCTCCCAAAGTGCTGAGATAACAGGTATGAGCCACTGCACCAGGCCAAGAAACCCACTTTAAATATAAAGACACATGTAGGTGAGAAGTAAATTGATGGATAAAGATATACCATGTAACAGTAATCAAAAGAAAGTGGGCGGAGCTGGGCACGGTGGCTCACACCTGTAATCCTAGCACTCTGGGAGGTCGAGGTGGGCATACTGCTGGTGCTCAAGAGTTCGAGACCAGCCTGGGCAACACGGTGAAACTCTGTCTCTACTAAAATACAAAAAATTAGCTGGGAGTGGTGGCGTACTCCTGTAATCCCAGCTACTGAGGAGGCTGGGGCATGAGAATTGCTTGAAACCAGGAGGTGGAGGTTGCAGTGAACTGAGATGGCGCCACTGCACTCCAGCCTGGGTGACAGAACAAGACTTTGTCAAAAAAGAAAAGAAAACAGAAAAAAAGAAAAGAAAAGAAAAGAAAGAGGGAGTAGCTATATTTATTTCAGAAAAAGCAAACTTCAGAGCAAGAAAAATTTTTGAGGATATAGAGGGTCATTACATGCTGAGAAAAGGTTCAATTCTCCAAGAAGACATAATAATCATTAATGTGATTCACCTAACCACAAAGCAGCAAACTGTGTGATGCAAAAACTTAGAGAACTTCAAGGGGAAATAGATGAATCCACTATTAAGGTTAAAGACTTCAACATTCCTTTATCAGAAATAGACAGACCTTGCAGGGAGAAAATCAGAAAATAACATAGTTGAATTCAGCAACACATCAATCCACTGAATATAATGGACATCTACAGACTATATCATCCAGCAACAGTAGAATACACATTCTTTTCAAGCTCACATGGAAAATTCACCAAAATAGACCACATTCTGGGCCAAAAAACACATCTTAACAAACTTAAAGGAACACAAATTATACAACGTCTGCTCTCAGACTACAAAAAATTAAACTAGAAATTAATCACAAGAAGGTAGTTGAAAAATTCTAAAACACTTGAAGAATAAACAACACATTCCAAATAACACACAGGCCAAGAGTGAAATCTCAAGAGAAATTTAAAAATATTTTGAACTGAATGAAAATGAAAATAGAAATTATCAAAATTTGAGAAATGCATCAAAAGCAGTGCCTACAAATAAATGTATAGCACTGAATGCATATATTAGAAAAGAAAAAAATCTAAAAATAATTATCTAAGCTGCCACCTTAGGAAACTAGGAAGAGCAAATTAAATTTAAAGTAAGCAGAGGAACAAACAAATCATAAAAATTGAGCAAAAAAATCAATGAAATTGAAAACAGTAAATCAATAGGAAAATCAACAAAACTAAAAGCTGGTTATTTGAAAAGATGAATAAAATTTTTAAAAATCTGTAGCCAGGGTAGCTAAAATAAAGGAGAGAGAACAGAAATTATTAATATCAGAATGAAAGAGGGGATATATCACTACAGACCTTATGGACGTTAAAAGAATAATAAAGAAATGATTTCATGCCCACAGATTGGAGAATATAGGCAAAGTGGAACAATCCCTTAAAGCACAATCTGCCAAAACTCCCATAAGAAGAAATAAACAACCTGAATTAGTCTTTACCAATTAAAGAAATTGAATCAATAATTAATAACCTTTCAAAATAGAAATCACCAGGCCCAGATAGGTTCACAAGTGATTTCTACCAAAATAAAAAAAAAAAATTATACCAATTATCTACAACCTTTTCAGAGGAAAAACGTAGAGGGAATACTTTCTAACTCATTCTGTGAGGTCAGAATTATTTTAATACCAAAACCAGACAAAGTCATTACAAGAAAGGAAAACTACAAACCAATATCTTTCATAAATGTACATGCAAAAATCCTCAACAAAATATTAGCAAATTAAATTTAAAAAGAAAACATAGTAAAAATTACACACTATGACCAAGTGGGATTCATCCCAAGTGTGTGAGTTGGGTTCAACATCTGAGAATTGATAAAAGTAATCCATCACATTAACAGGCTAAATAAGAAAAATCACGTGGTCACATAAATACATTCAGAAAAAATATTTGACAAAATCTAGCACCCATTCATAATGAAAACCCTCAGGAAACAAGGAATAGAAAAGAACTTCCATAAGTTGATAAAGTATGGGCTACAACAAACCTGCAGCTAGCATCACATGTAGTGATGAGAAATCTGAAGCTTTTCCACTAATATCAGGAATAAGGCAAAGATGTTCCCTCTCACCATTCCTTTTTGATATTGTACCAAGAGTCTTAGCTAATGTGAGAAGGAAAAAAAAAAGATATATGGATTGAAAAGGAAGAAATAACATTTCTTTGCAGATAACACAATTGTCTATGTAGAAAACTGAAAAAACTGACCAAAAAACAAAACAAAACAAAACAAAAAACCCTTTCGGGACTAAAAAGCAATTATAGCAAGGTTGTAAAATACAACATTAACATACAAAAGTTCATTGCTTTCCTGTATACCAGCAATTTAAAAAGTGAAATTTGAACTTAAAAACACATTACCATTTACATTAGCACCCCTAAACATCTATACTTAGGTATAAATCTAACAAAGTATATACAAGATCTATATGAGTAAAACTACAAAACTCCGATGAACAAAATCAAATAATAACTAAATAATAGAGATATATTCCATGTTCATGGATAGGAAGACTCAATATTGTCAAGATGTTGAGTCTTCCCACTTGATCTATAGATTCAATGCCATGCCAGTCAACATCTTAGCAGTTATTTTGTGGATATCCAGAAACTTAATTTTACAGTTTATGTGGAGAAGCAAAAGATCCAGAATAACCAACACAATATTAAAGGACAAGATCAAAGTTGAAGTACTGACATTAGCTAACCTCAAGATTTACTAAAATGTGACAATAATCAAGACAGTATGGTATTGGTGAAAAAAATAGACACATAAACCAGTGGAAAAGAATAGGAAGCCCAGAAATTGACCCAAATAAATTAAATCAACTGATATTTGACAAAGAAGTAAAGGCAATACAATGGCACAAAGATAGTCTTTTTACCAAATGGTGCTGAAATAACTAGACATCCACATGCAAAAATAAATACACAAATCTAGACACAGATCTTACACTATTCACAAAAATGAACTCGAAATGGATCACAGACCTAAATTTAAAATGCAAAACCATAAAATTCCTAGAAGATAACATAGAAGAAAATCTAGATGACTTTGAGTTTGGAGGTGACTTTTTTAATACAACACCAAAGACATGACCTATAAAATAAAAACTTGATAAACTCAGTTTCATTAAAATTAAATATTTCTCTTCTGTGAAAGGCACTATCAGGAGAATAAAAAGACAAGCCATAGGCTTGGAGAAAATATTTGCAAAAAAACGTATCTGGGCCGGATGCCGTGGCTCACACCTGTAATCCCAGCACTTTGGGAGGCTGAGGCGGGTGGATCACGAGGTCAGGAGATCGAGACCATCCTGGCTAACACAGTGAAACCCCATCTCTACTAAAAATACAAAAAAAAAAAATTAGCTGGGTATAGTGGTGGGTGCCTATAGTCCCAGCTACTCGGAAGGCTGAGGCAGTAGAATGGCATGAACCCGGGAGGTGGAGCTGGCAGTGTGCTGAGATTGCACCACTGCACTCCAGCCTGGGTGACAGAGCGAAACTCCGTCTCAAAAAAAAAAAAAAAAAAAAATCTGATAAACACTTAGAACTTAAAAATAAGAAAAAAAAAACAACTAAAACATGGGCAAAAGACTGTAAAGACACCTCAGCAAAGATGATGTACAGATGGCAAACAAACATAAGAAAAGATGCTCTACGACGCATGTCATCAGGGAAATATAAATTAAAAGAAAAAGGAGCTACCACTACTTACCTACTATGATGGCCAAAATCCAGAAAACTGACAACATCAGATGCTGGTGAGGATGTGGAGCAACAGCAACCCTGATTGATTGCTGGTAGAAATGGAAAATTGTAGCATCACTTTGGAAGACAATTTGGCAGTCTTACAAAAAACTAAACATACTCTTACCATACAATCCAGCAATCACACTCTCTGGTATTTACTCAAAGGAACTGTAAACTTATATTCACACAAAAACATGCACACAGGTGTTTACGGCAGCTTTAGTCATAATTATTAAAACTTGAAAGCAACCAGTATGTCCTTCAGTAGATGAATCGGTCAGTAAACTGTAGTACATCTAGACATGGAATATTATTCAGGACTAAAAAAAAATAAACCATAAGCTATGAAAGGACAAGGGGAAACTTCACTGCATATTGCTAAGTGAGAGAAGTCAATCTAACTGTGCTACATACTATGTGATTCCAACTATAAGACATTCTGGAAAAGGCAAAACTATGGAGACAGTAAAAGGATCAGTGGTTGCCAAGAGTTACAAGGGAAGAGAGGAATGAATAAGCAGAGCACAGCAGATTTTCAGGATACTGATTCTGTATGCTACTATAATTGTGGATACATATGATTGCATATTTGTCCAAACTCATAGCAGGTACAACACCAAGAGTGAACCCCAATGCAAATGCTGGACTTTGGGTGACAATAATGTGTCATTGTAAATTTGTCAACTGTAACAAATGCACACTCTGGTGGGGGATGTTAATAGTGGGGGAAGCTGTGCGTGTGTGGAGGAACAGAGTTATTGGAAATCTCTGTAGCTTCCCCTCAATTTTACTGTGAACCTAAAACTGCTATTTTAAAAAGTCTATTAAAAAGAAAACCAAACAAAAATATGCCTATAAGAACCACCCTAGATCAACTGAAATGAAATATGTGGGAGACAGGGCCCTGGCACTGCTATTTTTTGAAGTTCCCCTGATGATTCTAATTTGCTGCCAGGACGAGAGCTGCTGTGGTAGACCAGCGGTTCTCAAAGTGTGGTTTCCTGGCAAGCAGCATCAGCATTACCAGGGAAGAGATGCAAAATATCAAGCCCCAACCCCAGCCTTCTGAAGGAGAAACTCTGGGATTGGGGTCCAGCAATGTGTGTTTCAACAAGCCTTCCAAGAGATACTGATGCACACTCAAGTCTGAGAACTGCTTGGTACGGCCATGATGTGAAGAAAGGACATACGAGTCTGTGCGGAAAGAGGTACATAGAGGTTCCAAACTTTCAGGTCCCCTCGAATCACTACATCCTGTCAAGTCTGGGCCTTTATGTACTTCTGCTGCTTATTTCAGTCACCTAGAATGCTTTATGCGTATGTAGAAACACAGGTACTCACTCTCTAGAGAGGGAAGACAAGGAATGTACTCTCTACCCTCCATTGCCCCTCAGACGGAGCCTGTCACTCCCTTTGTGCACCTGAACACAGCATCGGGTCTGCATTAGTATAACAGCCTGCTCATGAGTCTGTCTCAGACCACCAGACCCTGAACCTCTCCAGGGTAGAGATAGCATCTTACATATCTTTGTTTTCTCAGCACTTGGCAAGGATCTGGCACAAAACAAAAAGGAGATCAGTAAGTGAATAATGATGAGTAAAGCTATCTAATATAAACTATTAGAATCATTATTTTCTTTTATTGACTATCGTTTCAGAGAGGAACACTTTCATCACAATTACCTTACATACACAGTCGTTCCTTGGTATCTGTGCATGTCAGGAATCCCCTCAGATACCAAACTCTGCAGATGCTGAGGTTGCTTATATAAAATGCCATAGTATTTGCATATAACCTATGCACATCCTCTTGTATACCTTAAAGCATCTCTTCTCTAGATTACTGATAATATCTAATACAATGCTAACATACCACTTCATTCACCGGGATTCAACATAGTACTCAGTGCACAGCAAATTCAAGTTTTCTTTCGGAAACAGTCTGAAATTTTTTTCTGAATATTTTTGAGCTGCACTTGGTTGAATCCACAAATGTAGAACCCACAGCTAGGAAGGCTGACTATTACCTATTTAAACTTCCCAGGTACACTGAGGTACTACGGTCCCCTTTTCACAAAGAGGGGAAGACAGAGATTTAGACAAGTTACTAAAGGCCACGTGACAAAGTAAGTGGCAGAGCTGGGAGTTTGGAGTCAAGTATCTACACTGCCTGTTTTAACCACTGCACTGTACTGTTGTAGGTATTAGAAAACTTAGAATCTAGTCCTGGCTAAGTAATCACTCTCTTGGTGATCTTGGACAAGTCAATTCTCTCTGCGTCTCAATTTTGCAATTTGCTAAGTAAGTCTGTCTAACCACACCAACGCCTTTAATCCATGGGCCCCAAATTCCTGGAACTCATGGAATTAATACAGGAAATCAACAAGTCCTAGACAAGCACTGTCTAGGACTCATACCTATGTGCAGTACTTTTTTAATGTATGTAGAGGATGTTGTAAATCATTCAGTTCTCAACAAATGTTTCCTGAGTACCTACTCTAAGACAAACCTTCTACTAAGTGCTTGATACACAGTGAGAGCACCTTTGTAACTGTCACTTCCTTGAAGGATTGACCATGCAGAGCAGGAGACAAACGTAAACACATAGGTAAATGTGGAAGTAAAAATTGCTGACAGTGCTATGAAGCAAGCCATCTCTCTATGACCAGACTAAGGCATGGGGAGGCTGCTTTATTAGACTGGTGGTCAAAGATGGCCTCTCTGAGTTGGTGATAATTAAACTGAGGCTGGAAAGATGAAAAGGAGCCAGCCAACTTTGTAGGAGAAATATTCCCAGCAGGCAAAACAGTGAAAATGCCCTGAGGCTATTGAATTTAAACACGTTTATTCCTAAACACTAAAACTATAATTTGATGGTGGGGAAAATTTTTTGAAGATAAAAATAAGCCTATTCTCA
>NW_012109741.1:1267769-1370430 GCF_000951045.1 Mandrillus leucophaeus | reverse complement strand
TGTGTGTGTGTTTTTAGTAGAGATGGGGTTTCACTATGTTGGCCAAGCTGGTCTTGAACTCCTGACCTTGTGATTCACCCACCTTGGCCTCCCAAAGTGCTGGGATTACAGACATGAGCCACCGTACCCGGCCACCTATCCATATATTTTTCAGGGTAAGCAATATTAGTTCCTGTAATAAACAAGCCCAAATCTCAGTGGCTTAACACTGAGTTTATTTCCTGCTTCTATCATAGATCATTGTAAGTGGATACAGGGGCCTTGGCTCCATGCAGTAATTCAGGAACCCAGGGTCTTTCCAGCATGCAACTCCTCCATATTTCAGGACACATTCTTAACCCCTCAGCCTGGAAGTGACATACATTTCCTCTGCTCTCATTCAATTGATAAGCAACAGCCACTGGCCCCACTTAGAAGCAAAAGACCTAGAAAATGCAGTCAAGCACACTCTTAGAAATGTCTAATCCAGGTATTAGGGAGCACGAGCAGAATCTACTTCAACATGTAGCTGGGCAATTTGCAAACGAAATACAAATGGTCAATGAGTATATGAGAAATGTTCAGCCAAATTAGAAATCATGGAAATGTGTATTAAGATAGAAATAACATTATTTTCTCATTTATCAAATGGACCAATTTTTTAAAAATATTAGAAATTGTGAACATATAGGAGCTAAATGTCCATTAATAAGGAATAATTTTAAAAGATTGTGACACATTTTTTTCTTTAAATACTATGTGATTGTTCAAAAGAATCAAGATGAATCATGTCTACACTGACATGTGTAGACTCATCTTGATTCTTTTGAACAAGAGTGGTACTTATTGTCATGGAAAGATGTTTGTGATATATTGTGAGGTGAAAAAAGAAAAGCGAGCAATATAGTGTGTGTGTGTGTGTGTGTGTGTGCGTGTGTACATAGTCTGATTCCATTTATGACCAAGTACATGCAATCTAAATGCATAGAGTTGTTCTAGAATGATGCTCACCAAATTTTAACAGAAGTCCCTCTTGGTAGAGAAACTGGATGGGAGGATCAGGGAAAGAGATACAGGGAAAGAAGGAGATTTTATCCTTTTTTTTTCTCTGCATAATTTTTCATTATTGGTTTGTTTTTTTATTTTTCTTTTTTAGTATGAGCATTATTATTTTGGGAATTAAAGGAAAAAGAAAGAAAGAAAGGATAGCCCCGAGTTGAGATCAGTGAAAGGACATAGGCACTATCATATCCCACTGGTGGACATATAAATTGGCACAATGTTTCTGGGGGAAAATTTAGAGATGTATATATCAAAAGTTTTAAAAGTTTGCATACAACCTCTAGGAATTTAATCTGAGGAAATACTACATATGCACGCACAAGTTGAGCCCCAAAGACTATGGAGCAGTTTTGAAAGAATATGGCATATCCATTTTGTAAAAAACTATGTAATTGTCCAGAAGAATCATCTATACATACTGTCATGAAAGATGTTTGGGCCGGGCGAGGTGGCTCACGCTTGTAATCTCAGCACTTTGGGAGGCCGAGGTGGCCGGATCACGAGGTCAGGAGATCGAGACCATCCTGGCTAACACGGTGAAACCCCCATCTCTACTAAAAATACAAAAAATTAGCCGGGCAAGGTGGCAGGCGCCTGCAGTCCCAGCTACTCGGGAGGCTGAGGCAGGAGAATGGCGTAAACCCGGGAGGCGGAGCTTGCAGTGAGTGGAGATCATGCCACTGCACTACAGTCTGGGCGACAGAGTGAGACTCCGCCTCAAAAAAAAAAAAAAAATGATGTTTGAGATATATTGCTAGGAGCAAAAAAGGAAGCAAGCCATAGAGCATGCTGTTTGTAATAGAGGAGCACTGGGAATAACTTCAATATCCAACAATAACCTATCAATGGAATCAAATACTATTTAGGTATTTAATGTTACAGAATTTCTAGTGATATATTGTTTCCATTAATTGAGTAGGTTTTAAATTAAAATCTCATTTTTGTTTAAATATCACTGTATAGAATATACATATAATGCATATTTAATGTACTGTATCTAATGAAACATACATATATGTGTATTTCATATGTATGTACATACATACATTTTATATGTATATATACATGCATGTATATATACATACGTGTATATATGCATACATATATGTGTGTGATGTGTATGTGTGTGTATATATACACGTGTATATGTGTGCATGTGTAGATAATCTCCTTTGTCTATACTGACATGAGTAGACTCATGTCAAAAGGACTAGACAGAGACCAAATATGGAGATCGGTCAAAGATAGGTAATGGGTACAGTAACAGCCACTTCACCTAAAACCGGTTTTCCTAAACATCACTTCTCCAAATATCTACTGATAATTTGCTAAGATCATCCCCCTTTCAAATGTGTCTTATTATTTATAAAACATTGCAATTTTGACAAATCCTAATTTGATAGACAAAAATAAGTTTGAATTGCTTTTAAGTGAGAAGTGCCTTTTTGTTAGGAATACTTACATGCCAAAAAGATGCAAGGACAAAGAGTAAGCTCCAAAAAGATGCACAGAGGATTTAATTTTAGAAATATGTAAATTGGCAAATGATTCATAGAGAAACTTGTTTTAGCCAAACCAGATTTAGGTAAATTGATCTAGATACAGTAAGCCTATAAATGGCTTTTTCCCCCTTTTTAAAATTCTTCTTTCTACTCTTCTCTTCATTACTTCTTCTTTCCTTTCATTCTTTCTTCCTTTTGTTCTTTTTGCTAATCTATGAGTTTTAATTTTTCTGCAGATCTATAACTTATAATAAAAGTTAAAAAAGGAAAGTTATTTTTTAAATCATACAGGGAGATTCTGACACTAATTAAAAGTGGGCAAACTTGTACTGTAAGATCTATTCCATCTATGACATCTTTTGATGAATTCGACACGCAAGCTCCATCTAGTACCTACTATGTGCTAATGTCCAAGGTGGATGTCATCTAAGCATGCCCTCATTGCCAAGAGCCAACAGTGAATACCAACAAGTATGGAAAATCCCTATCCCAATTCTGCCTAAGTCCAGGCTTGGTGACCAGCCCTGGGGAGTGCTAACTCTGCCCAGAGAATCCATTCAGTTGACAGCATCTAACTTCTACAGCTTCTATTAGGAATCTGGGAGTCATTATACACCCCTCATTAGCATTGAAAAACCATCTGGTGGTCATTAGAAAGCAAACATTACATATTATGCATTAGGCCCTAAAAACAATTTAATTACCATCAAGGGCTAGTCAAAATCCTTCAAATAAGGGGGATTCTCAGATAAGGGGCAACCTTGCTTCCCCCTTTATAACTTGAGTAGATGAAGAATTATGTCAGGCTACAGTCCTGCCGGCTCCAGGCAATGCCTAGTGCAGATTCAATCAGCTCAATTCAGAGGTCATTGGCCAAACCACCATTTCTTTTAGGAGTCTGTGAAGTTGAATTTTTTCAATCTTTGATAGTTCTGTTTGTGAGGGGAACAATGTTATTTCCCAGATACTCTGAAAATGCTGCAACTGGGGACAAAACTACATTCCCCCTGCCTGGCACACAACAGTTTTTTGTTTTGTTTTGTTTTTTACTCTGGGATTTGCTGTGTTGTAGTTGAAAGAGCTCTCATTAGGAATCATACAATTGTATTCAGCTCTGTCCAGCTTACTCTCTGTGTGATCTTGGACAAGTTGCTTAACTTCTCAGAGTGTTTCTCCTCCTCTGTTGAACAGGCCATCTCACTGAGGCACTGCTGATTCTACCTAACACAAATCAAGTTAATACTGAATTTATCAATAGGCCAGACTGGAATTACAGAATTGCAATACCCCACTCTCCCTTTGGCTTCCACAAAGCAGCATCTTGGAGTGTGAGGACTGGTCCTGAGAAAATAGTTTTCACTCTAGTGTTTTTAAATGACAAAATCCAGGGTGCATTTGCCAACATCCATTTTTCCAGAAGATTTGAATGAGGTTAAGGCATTCCATTTCAGACCCATGTGCTCCCTCTGGTCACACGTGCCAGTGATCTCCTTAGGGGCATAACATCAAACTAGACTCAAAAATCCTTACCCCAATTCCTTACTCATTCCACACAAAAGTCTTTAGTCAATTGTTCTTTAGTTACTGGTCCTGGCTGGTCCTCAAGCACAAATCTGGGCCCCTCTTAACGAATTCTACTCTCTTTTCTTCTAGCCCAAAGGGAATCTTTTGAACACCTACTTTGTGCTGGGCATCCTATTAGTATTGGGAATACAGGTGCTTCGGATACTGTTCCTTTCTTTGGGGAACTGACGAGTTAGTGGGGGAAATCAACACACAGAAAATTACAATCAAATGCAATGATCGCCGAGACAGAGAAAGCAAAGTGTGCCCCTATCCCTTGCCACTCAAAGTGTGGTCCCGACACCAGCAGGACCATAGCAGCAACAGCACCTGGGAGCTTGTTAAAAATGCAAAATCTCAGGCCTCATTGTCCCTACCAAATCAAAGTCTACATTTTCAGATCCTTCGTGACTCATGTTTTTCAAATTTGAGGGGCACTGCTACAGAAGACTGAAGTAAGGTTAAAAAAAAAAAAAAAATCCTGTTTATGTGAGAGTGAGGCGTTTCCTGGAATATGGAGCTTGCAGTGGTAAAACTGGGACAGCCTTAGGCAAACCAGAACAGTTCATCATCCTAAGCAGAGGGTTCACTGAGCTACGACTTGAGGGGTCAGGAGCAACTTCCAGGATCACATGAAGCCCGAGATGGCCATGGAGGAGTTAGTCAGTGAGAAAAGGCTGATGAGGGAGGATGATCTAAAGGTAGCAAATGTGCCTGGAGTGGATTTCCAGCCTTGTTTCCAAAGATCTAGCTTGGCATGATGAAGCTTTAGAGGCTGTCAAGTCAATATTGGATTTATCAATAGACCAGTTTGGAATTACAGAATCCAAATAGCCCAGGCTCCATTTAGCTTCCACGGAACAGCATCTTGGAGTGTAAGGACTGGTCCTGAGAAAATAGTTTCACTCTAGTGTTTTTAAATGACACAATCCAGGGTGCATTTCCCAACAACCATTTTTCCAGAGGATTCTAATGAGGTTAATGGGTTCCATTTCAGGGATAGGAGGTAGGCCAAATGACATGTGGCCACCATCCACCCACACTTCAACAACAATACTGCATTGTTCTACTTCTTAATTTGCATAATGGGAATTTTGTTACTTTTTTTTTGTACACCCACCCCAAAGCATGATGCTGCTAAAAATAAAAACATAGTTTGAAAACCTCTGTTGCAGAGATAAAAGTAAGGCTGTATAGCCAGGAAGATTTAGGTTTCAATCCTGGTTCTTTTGTTTACTGGTTGTGTGATCATAAGCTAGTCACATAAATCCTCTGAGCTTTAGTTCATATGTAAAGTGGAGTTCCGTGGGAGGTCTTTAAGACCACCTTCAGATTCAATGACTCACTAGAAGGACTAAAAAATTTCAGAAAAAAAACTTTTATACTCATAGTTATGGTTTGTTACAGTGAAAGGATACAGATCAAAATCACCAAAGGAAAAGGTACATAGAAAAGAGTCCCAGAGAAACAAGTACAAGGTTCCTATTGTCCTCTCCCAGTGGAATCATATTGACAGCACTTAATTCTCCAAGAAATGATGTGTGACAACACGCACAAAACTTTGCCAAAACCGGAGACTCTCAGCCAAGCCTTGGTGTCCAGGGTTTTTATTTGAGGTCAGTCACGTCAGCATGGAGAGTCCATGTGACTGATCTTAACTACTCAGTCTTCAGCACCCCCAGAGGTCAAACTGATGCAAGCTAGACCTCAGGTGAACAAAAACAGGTGCTCACTTTAAATCACATTGTCAGCATAAGCAACCTAAACTATCTGCTACGGGGCTAAAGCTTCAGTCATACGAAGACACTTTTACTAGGCAGGATATTCCAAAGGTGCAGAGGATACCTCTCAGGAGCCAGTCAAGGGCCAGTCCTTTCTTCAGAATGTGCAAGGTTTGAACACACCAAGTCTGCTGAATTAACTCTTTACTACATATGGGGATAATAGCCTTTACCTCACAAGAGACAGATACTTGTATTGTGGCACATAATGGGTGATGAACAAAAGGAGGCTTTCTTTACTCCTTGAATAATAAGTATTTTTGCCCAGGCTTTCCCTATGTGGTTCTACAGCTTCATACATTTTTCCTTTCCTTAGGTCCAACCAGGTATTTCCCAATCGGAAATGCTCTCTTTAAAGCCCCTCTTCCAAGAAGTCTTCCACAGTAATATTTTTTCTCACTCCTTCTGGGAGCCGCCCACAAACAATCTCTCATGGTTACTTTTACATATATATATACACATATATATATGTATATATATATACACACACATATATATTTTTGTATATATAAAATATTTGTATATATTTGTGTATATATACAAATATATAAATATATATAAAATATTTGTAAATATATATAAAATAAAAAATACATATAAAATATTTGTATATATTTGTGTATATATACAAATATATAAATATATATAAAATATTTGTAAATATATATAAAATAAAAAATACATATAAAATATTTGTATATAAAATATATATGTATATATAAATATTATTTTTGTAAATAAAATATACACTTATTGTGAACTCAAGCAATGCAGAAAAACATAAACAAAATATTCCCAACAAATTAAAAATCATTTCAAATGATCTCACCCAAAACTAACCATCAATATTCTAGATAAATATTGTTCCACATATTTTTCTATCTATAAATACAGATAGAGAATAGATTGATATATCCATTTCTAAAAATAGAATCATGCTATAAGCAGTATTTTTATTGAATGTTTACTTGAATTTACCAAAACAAAAAAAGTTAAAATGAAATGGAAGGAATTGCTAATCTTAAAATGTTTCTTTACTATAATAGATACTTAAAAACACTTCTGATGTTAGATAATAAAATTATGATGATCATCGTTAGAAACATTAGATGTTTTTAAGCTAATAAGTTTCAATTTTACGCAGCATTGATTGACTCCTGTGAGCAATGAAGCCATTAGCACTCTCATGCTTCCTCCCTCCAAACCTCCCGCCATGTCCCAATTTTCGTTAGCTAGAGCATCATTTTACACTGTCAGGACTATAGTATTTGCATTCTGCTTTGTAGCAATAATTCTCACAATTTTTTAGTATTAGGTCTATATTTAAACGGATTCAATGTTCACTCTTACCACATCCTCCATTCCTCAGTGCTGTGCTTTGATTCATCTCTTAAGTGGCCTGATTTCATTTTTAAGTGATTTTTTTTCCCAGTAAGAGCTCAAGGGTGCAATATTTCCTGATTTATATGAGTTATTCAAGAATATCTGCCTGTTGTCCTATTCTTAAACAACATCTTGGTTATAACTGATACTACTGAATCACAATTTCCTCCAAAAAATGTAAACATTGGACTGGGTACAGTGGCTCACACCTGTAATTCTAGCACTTTGGGAGGCTGAGGCGGGGAGATCACAAGGTCAGGAGATCGAGGCCATCCTGGCTAACTTGGTGAAACCTATCTCTACCAAAAATACAAAAAATTAGCCAGGCATGGTGGCACTTGCCTCTAGTCCCAGCTACTTGGGAGGCTGAGGCAAGAGAATTGCTTGAACCCAGGGGGCGGAGGTTGCAGTGAGCGAAGATCATGCCACTGCACTCCAGCCTGGGCAACAGAGCAAGACTGCAATTCGAAAAACAAAAAAAAGGGAAAAAAAAAAGTAGACATTGGTCTATTACCTTCAACTACTGAATTAATGCTGTGATCAGTCTTCTTGTCTCCTGCTTCTGCGACTTACTTATTCTTCTGGGATGCCTGAAGAGCTCATTATTTTTCTTGGAAGTTCAGCAACTAAACCAGGATATGTCTCCACATTGCAGGCCCTCTCTGCTTAGCGGCTCTCCATTAAATTGTTTTGAAGCAGAGCTAGTTCTGTTAATCTGCAGAGTCATGAATTTTTTATTTCATTGTATCTTTGAATAATTTTTCTGTTCTATTTGCTGGGTTCTCCACTTCAAAGACTTCAATTATGCACTGATAACTCACAAATTTATATCTTTAAGCCAAAGCATCTCTCAAAATTCCAGAATTGTACATCTAACCACCTCCCATATCTTCACTTCAATTATGCACAAATTTAACACACCCAAATCCAGACTTTGGTTCCCATCACAAACCTGCTACTACCAGAATCTCCCCAGTTTCATAAATCGGGACTTTATCCTTCCAAATTCTAAGGCCAAAACCTTTGCAGTTACCCTTGCTTGGTTCCTCCCTTTCTTTCAGATTCCATATCTGATCCTACAAATCCTCTGATCTCTTCCTTCAACAGATCCAGAATCTGACTGCTTCTCACCAACCTCCCCTCTGCCCTGCTCTATCCCAACATCATTTCTTGCTTCATTTACTGCAACAATCTCCAAACTGCTCTCTCTGCACACCCTCTCGCTTCACAACAGTCTCAATTCAACAATTCATCCACAGTGACCCTGTCCTTTTCCATTCAAAGCATTCTATGGAATTCATACCCAACCTCTGCCATGGCCTACAAGGCAATGCTCATCTGGCTCCTTCCACTTCTCTGGCCTCATCTCCTAGCACCTTCCCCATTCTCTGTTCCCTTCACAATGGCCCCCATGAAGCTCCCAAATGTATCAGGCATGTTCTCACCCAGGCCTTTGCATTTGTGTTCCTTTTTCCTGGAACTCACTTTCCCTAAATGCCCGCGGGCTGGTGCCCTCACTTCATTCAGGTCTCACCTCCAGAGTTGCCCCATAAGGCCTTCTCTGAACATCTTTATAAAATAGCTACAGCCCCACCACTGTCCTCTCCAACTTTCCTTTGCTTTCTGTTTCTCCTTGGCGCTTATCATCATGTGACATGTTGGCCTATCTATGTTTATTGTCTGTAAATGCATTGATATCAGAGATGTACTCTATAATATTTGCTAAATGAATTGAATAATTGTTAGATTTATCTTTTTCTGCCCTATCAGCATCTATCCAGTTACTTTTCTTGCTCTTTTTAATCCACCTTCACTGGTGCTGTTTTCAAGCCTTTTTGTATTTTCAATAATTAAATTTTCAGTGATGTCTCTTCCCTTCTTTAGTTTTTTAATTTTATTTTTTAGTTCTGTACTGAAAGCATGTTATTCTACCATTTTTCTTCCTTAGGGCTGCAATGTCCCTCTGCATCATGTTCCATTGCTTTAGTAGCTCATCTTTGAGCATTTGTTTTTATTGAATTCACACTTTTACCCAGTTGCTCAATAACTAGAAACACATGGGGAATTGCCTTTGGTTCCTTGGGTTATGTTTTCTTCTAGACTGAATTCTCTATGTTTTGGATGAAACTTTCTGTTTCTTTACTTTTTCTTGTAGCTTATTTCTATAGTTGTCATACTTTTTTTATTCTTTTCTTTTTTTTCCATCTTGCTCTTACTGACTAGTTCTTAACAGTGCTTCTCTTTGTTCCAATGTGACTTTTAAGACTAATGGTTCCTCAACATGCATCTTTGAGGATAGCTACTGCGTGTTCCTTTTGGTGTATCTTTTCAGGATGGTGACGGTTGGAGGAGAGGGTCAGGGAAGCTCAGTTGACCAAAGTGCAAGGTTCTATTAGATGTGACACCCTTGGGATGCCTGGCGGCTCCTCTCTCTTCTGACACTGTGTTCAATGCCCTCTTCCAGTGTTTACTTACTTGGTGGGCTGGGGGTATTAAGCTATTCCCAGCAGGGAGAGGAATGCCTCTGGCTTCATTGCTTTGATTCAGCATGGAGCCTCAGAGTCCTCACGGCATCAGAGCACATCACTCTTTAGGACCTCTTTGCCTTCCATTTGTCATTAGACTTGCCCTTGCAGCTTTTCTCACTGTTTCAAGTATAAGAAGAAAAAGATATTAAGTTCGCTTCTCTCCAGGTTTGGATAGTCTGTGTGAATATTCTTATATAAGTTGCTAGGGCTGCCATAACAAAATACCATAGACTGGCTGGCTGAAACAACAGAAATGTATTGGTTAACATTTCTGGAGCCTGGAAGTTTAAGATCTCAAGGCCAGCAGGTTGGTTTCTCCTGAAGCCTCTCTTCTTGGCTTGTAGATGGCTGACTTCTTGCCATATCCTCAGATGGCCTTTCCTCTGTGCACATATCCCTGGAGTCTCTTCGTCCTCCTCTAAGGACATGAGTCTTATTATATTAGGGATCCCACCCTAGTAGCCTCATCTTAACCAATTATCTCTTTAAATACTTTCTCTCCAAAAATAGTCACATTCTGAGGCACTGAGAGTTGGGGGGCTTCAACATATGAATGTGAGGGAGGAGTTTACAATTCAGTCTATAACAATTCTCAACATGTAGTTGACTTCTTGGTTACCATGCCTGGGGTGAGAGCTCTATTAGGGGCCTCCTCAAGGTCTTCCCTGCACCCAGCTGTGCTCCTGTGCTTCTCTCTTTATTCTCCTGGATTCATGTCATTGGGCCATGATTGAATTCCTTTGACTATTTGTTCATTTTGTTAGGAACCTATGGTGGGTGCAGAGGAAGACTGGGCATTGAGAGTTCTGATTCAACAGATTTGTTTTCTGTTATGAATCCATTCTGAGCACACTCTAAGGACCAGGCATAAGGCTGTTGTGCCAGGCTCTGGGCCACCACTTTAAGAGGGTAGCACATCCTGAGCCCTATTGCTCATACTTCCTTCCTGTCTTCTTCTCTCCCCAGCCTGATTATGACCTGCTGGGGGAAAATTTCCTCATCTTTCCTCCTCTGATCTGCTGCTGTCTAGCCCAGTTCTTTGTCTGAAGTTGGGGATATTCAATAAAAATCAATTAGAAAAAAGAAATGGACACAAGAACTCTAAAAGCTACTGTCACTGTGTTACTTGTTCTTAGCCCCAAAGAAAGAAAGAAAAAAACCTGCCCGGTTTTCTTCTGATTTCAAAGGAGGGGTGAAGAAAAGAAAGACTCACATCTGGCCAAGTTTTAAGTATGAACATTTTGCATAATCAACTAGAAACCCTTTGTCAGCAGGCCAGATGGTTGCTGCACCCCAAAAGGAAATTAAGTACGTAGGCAGTGGCAGTGGATGGGAGGAATTAGAAATTCTTTTCTAAAGAGAAAGGACTTCATCTGGAGTGGGCTGGTAGGTGTGGTTAATAGTGGCCATTGGTTTCCCAGCAACCAAGCCCTTTCCGTTTCAGAAATATTTCAGCACCCAATCTTTAAAAGATTGCCATAGATACTGGAGGATGCACCCACCACCCATAATGCCTTTCAGAAGAACTGGAAAAGCCAGACCAATAAGAATAGGCCAACCCAGCTTACCTAGTGCCACTGATATCAATGGGACTAGCCCTTGCACATTTGACCATGAGTCCTTTGCCTAGACAGGCTACAGTGTCCAAATTCAGAACTCTGAAATTATTCTTGACATATAAAGGGTTTCTAAGGCAAATCCAGCATACTTTTCTGCCCATAATTCAGAGTGTACACTCATCACACTTGTTCAACCTTCAACATCCTGGATTATTGCAGCCACTCCCTGACTGATCTTCTGCCCCTAAGCCATTCTTCCTCCAGTCTATCCTGCTCATGCAGCTGGAGTCATCTTTGCAAAAGGAAATTCTACTCATTTCTGTCTCACAAGACCTCTTGTGACATGGCTTTTGCTTAAATCCCCAGCCCTTTCATTCTTCCATACGCAACCTTTGCTTAGGGCAGATTATACTATTCATAGTTCCTTGGACACCAGGTGGTTTCCCATCTCTATGACATAGGACATGCTTTTCCTTCTGCAAGTTACACTTAACTTAAACTTCTAAAATTGCTCAGTTCCTCTGGGAAGTGTCTCCTCGCTCAGTTTCTATGCCTACTCTACTTCATGTTTCCCTTCTTTGCTCCTACAGAACTCTGGGTTTACATCTGTCTTAACACTAAGAAAGATGTGCTCTTACTTATCTGTGTTCCCAACTTGATGTCACTTTTCCCCAAATTCTCCTTACCCAGCACAGGGTCTAGTACAAAGTAGATGCTGAGTAACTCCATTGAATGAATGAGTAAATAGTGAAGTAGTCAGTATGACTTGGCTCCTTCCTAAAGCTTCTCATGTATGTTTCTGGGTCTTCTCTAGACTAGAATTCTGCTTTTATGAAAAGTCAGCTGAATGCTATAGAAAGGAGTATAGTTAAGTGACTTAAAGCTTCAGGCAACTTCACACCAAAACTTGCATTCTAACCTCCCTGAACCTGTGGTCTAGAAGGGACGTATCAGCAAGATGATAACCAAAAATGTCTAGAATCTGAGATGGTTCTAAAAAACCTAAGATATTACCTGAAATAATCACTCATCTAGTAGAAGAGTGGACTCTTTATAAATGGTTCCAGAGATGTGTTTTAACCACCTTCCATATCCTTGAGCACAGGACCCACTCAGGGAACAAATTCTGTTCCACAGCATGTCTAATTAAAGTCTTAACAAAACAATTTCTATCTTGTTATAAAATCCAGTCAGTTTCTGTGCATTAGTCGCAGCTTTTTGCAGGTGAAGTGTATATCTCCTTGACAGTTGGCTGAAATCTGCTTCCATATGTCTTCCTCATATTGGCTGGAACTTTGGCCTTTGTAGCATCCCAAAGAGCATTCTTTTCTTCCATGTTACTCTCAAAAGACTAGAAGGCTGCATTCATGTTCTCTCTTGGGCTGTTGTTCTTTAGGATGAATTCTTTGGGTTCCTTCAACTGCTCCTCATAAGATGTGGCTTTCAGATATTTCCTCATCTTATCACCAGGCTTTATATTTTTATCATAGGTATCCTCCCCAATCAATAAGAAATTACCAAATTCCAATTGTCAAGACTGTAAAGGTCTGAGATTTTACACTCATTTCAAGTTAACAACTTAAGCTGCCAAAGTTTTATGGATGCTGGCAGAAGATACAAGCCTCCTGGGTCACAAACAAGGACAAAACAGCCACAGCAATAGCTGAATTATCACCAATGTAGGTGCCAGCTCCCCAAGCCTCAATCCCCACAGAGAGATGTGAAGAGGACCAGATAACACCTGCACAGTGGGTTGCATTACAGAGGAGGGGCCATGAGTTTAAGAAATCCCATCTGTTATAAAGATTAGGCAACCCTGCCCAACCTTTCTCCTGAAGGGAGACATTATCTTTATCTTCCAAGGCTCTTTGCTGTACAAACTTACTCAAAAAGATAATTCAGAAAAGGTTTCCAATACCCCTACTCATAGGATGTGCAGAAGTGTGAGAGCTCCATGGAGAACACCAGCATTCAGGAGATGAAACAGTTCTTTGGCTGTAAGTGGACCATACAAAGGAGACAAATTGGAAACAGCTCTGGTCTCTGGAAACAATAGCATGAGCATCATCTTCAGGTTCATGGAGCAAAAAGACCACCTCAGAAAAGCTGTGGTCTTGAATTATGGAGGACAGCAGACACTGGACTTATATCCACTCATTTATTATTTATGCGCACTTTTCCTTCCTCTATTTAAATGTCTATTTAGTAAAACAGGGGTCAGAAACCATGGGATGCCCTTGGGAGTGAATTCTGGGTCCCATGTGGCTAGTGGCACTTTTATTTATTGCTTTAATTATGCTTATTGTATCCAGCCCACAAGACCAGGCAAAGGGCATGTGTCCATGAAAAATGGGTTTATTATGGAAATTTTTAGTGACTTTTTATGAACACAACAGTATAGAGCTAGCTTAATCCTAGGCAGAACAGTCATGAAATATGACAACAGTTTTTTCAGAATTTTCAGGTCCATTCAGTCTGTTGTACATCTTTGGATTTCAGAATAACTTGGGTTTTATTCGTTGATTCACTCAACAAATAGATATTGAACTATATCAGGCACTACGTGAAATGCTAAAGATAGAGCAATGAAAAAGACAAAACCCTTAACCACCCACATGGAAATTACATCCTAATGTGGGAGACATAAAACTAACAGGTAGTTACATAGAGAAATAATCTCAGGTAGAATGGGTCTGGAGAGTGATGCTAGCAAGACGGCAGGATAGGAGTTTCTAGTGCTTATCTAATTGCAGAAACATTAATTTGAACCACTATGCATGCATAAAAGCAACTTCATAAGAGCTGAGAAATTCAGGTAAGAGATTTCATCATCCAAGTGTAGCACAGAAATAAGAAAAACATTGAAGATGATAGGAAGGACAATTTCACATTACCCACTTTACCTCTTCCTTTCCTCAAGCTCACACAGCACAGTATGGAGAGAGATGTCCTCCAAGTGGGGAAAGGAGAACAAAGTGAGAACCCAACTTCACTGTGGACCCCAGCACAGGCCTGCCACAGTGACTCATGGCACCAAACTGACCACTGTGAACCAGGCGTCAGGCCCACCCCAGGGCCAAGCTGGCCCCTGAGGTCCCAAGTTCCAAGGCAATCCCTGAGACCCAGGCACCAGTCTGGCTCCTACCAACCCAGACTGTAGGCCCACTCTAGCACAAGGCTGGCCACCACAGTGTGAGGCTCCAGGCCCACCCTATTGCCAGGTCATCCCCTACTGACCCAGACCCCCAAGCCAACCCCATAGACCCAGACAATAGACTGACCCTCAGATACCTAGCTTCCAGACCAGCCTCTGCAGACCCAAACTCCAGAATTATTCCAGCACCAGATCATCCTTGGAATCCCCACATGCCAGAATGGCACCCATGGACCAATGCTCAAGACTCACTCCGGTGGACCTCATCACTAGGTTGACCCCTGAGTACCCAGCTCTATGCCCACCCTCATGGACTTGGGCACTAAGCCAGCTCACCTTAAGAAACATAGCCGTGAGCTCACCCACAGATCCTGCCATCGAACCCACCGCGAGTCTCTGGATAGGCTGGCTGGTCAAGGACTTTCCTTGCCAAAACTAGTCTGTAAAGATTGGAAGAGGTGCCCACTCCTACTCCTTCAAATGCAGAGATACCAATACAAGGCCATAAGAATCACAAATTATCAAGGAAACATACCACCACCAAAATAAACAAATAAATAAATAAATAATAAAGCACTGGTAACCAACCATAAAGAAATGGAGAATACCTAACAAAGAATTAAATTTGATCAACTTGAAGCTCAGTGAGCTATAGAGAATGCAGATATGCACCTATATGAAGTCAGAGAAACAATATATAAATAAAACGAGAAGTTTAACGAAGAGATAGAAATGATAAAAGAGAACCAAACGGAAATTCTAGAGTTGAAGAACACAATCACTGACCTGAAAATTTCCATAGAGAACTTCAACAGCCTAATAATATATTTGGCAGAATGAATTAATGAATTAATGAATGCATGAATATCCTATGTTTACATATATTCTTTATTAGCAGTAAGTATTTGAATACATTCCTCTGGACCACCATAGCAGCTGCTCTAATCATACTGAAAACATTTACTTTTAGACTTCTCAGAATATAATACAATAAATTGTTTTAAAGCTGCAATGCATTAATCAACCAGATTTCAAAATTTCACACTGCCACTATCCTCTAATAATTTCAGAATCATTGGAAACAATCTTATTTGCTCCCTTTTTCTTCCTGGGCTCGCAAATAGTGACACCAAGGATGATTTTGCATTTTATGGTCTGAAAATCCCACTTAACAGGAGTTAGCAGACCTTGAAATCCCCAAAGAAATATAGCCCTTCCTTAGGTATAATTGGTCTTGGGTTACTTTACAGAGAACTCAAATTTTTGGTGTCTTTATAAGTGTTTAAAATGAAACTCAAAGTCCTTAGCCAATATAGCTCACAGTAGAGTATGTTAAATAGTTGAATGGAATACTCCTTAGTTACTGCTGCTAGAACAATGTGTAATGTTTATTTTAATTTGGGTCTTCTCAGAAACAGAACTATAGACAAGAATTTCAGAAAGACATTTATTTGGAATGTGCTGGGAACCCCAACAGGGGACCAGGGGAAATCATACAAGGAAGAGAAGGCAGTTGATAAAGGGTGTGCTATTAAGTCAGTTGCCCTGGTGGGTGACTAGAACTTCATCCCAGGGAAAACTTTGGGAAATGATGCGAAACACACTCTTCACAAATATCCCCCTCAAAAAGTGAGGGACCTGGGGTATGTATACAGTCATACAAGTGTCACTGATTCAAGGTTCATGCTTGCCTCTTGCTCCTATAGGTGCACTCAGAAGGATAATGGTAAAGGTCCCAGGCACAGAGATGCATATAGTGGCAGGCAGGATGTATAGATAAGACACTGACAGTGTCTGCCATAGGCACTTACTCAGCAAGTATCTTTCTTGCCTCTGAACAACATGGAGGTCCATGTTAAGCTCACATCTCAATGAGCTCTCCTGCCTACCAAACAAGGACAAATGTGCACCCTCCTCAGCCTTACTTGACAGTGGACTCAGATAGGATCCAGCACTCAGGTTACTGTTGCAGGAAGTCAGGGACCCCGAACAGAGGGACCAGCTGGAGCCATGGCAGAGGAACATAAACTGTGAAGATTTCATGGACATTTATCAGTTCCCAAATAATACTTTTATAATTTCTTATGCCTGTCTTTACTTTAATCTCTTAATCCTGTTATCTTCATAAGCTGAGGATGTACATCATCTTAGAACCACTGTGATAATTGTGTTAACTGTACAAATTGATTGTAAAACGTGTGTTTGAAAAATATGAAATCAGTACACCTTGAAAAAGAACAGAATAACAGCGATTTTTAGGGAACAAGGGAAGACAACTATAAGGTTTGACTGCCTGCAAGGTCAGGCAAAAAGAGCCATATTTTTCTGCTTGCAGAGAGCCTATAAACGGATGTGCCAGTAGGGAAGATATCACTAAATTCTTTTCCTAGCAAGGAATATTAATATTAATACCCTGGGGAAGGAATGCATTCCTGGGGGGAGGTCTATAAATGGCTGCTCTAGGAATGTCTGTCTGGTGCAGTTGAGATAAGGACTGACATATGCCCTGGTCTCCTGCAGTACCCTCAGGCTTACTAGGGTGGGGCAAAACTCCGCCCTGGTAAATTTGTGGTCAGACAGGTTCTCTGCTCTCGAACCCTGTTTTCTGTTGTTTAAGATGTTTAACAAGACAATATATGCACTACTGAACATAGACCCTTATCAGTGGTTCTGCTTTTGCCCTTTGCCCCGTGATCTTTGTTAGACCCTTACTAGTAGTTATGCTTTTTACCCTTTGAAGCATGTGATCTACTCCCTGTTCTTACATCCCCTCCCCTTTTGAAACCCTTAATAAAAACTTGCTGGTCTGAGACTCAGGCAGGCCATCATGGTCCTATCGATATGTCACTCACCCCTGGCAGCCCACCTGTGAAATTCCTCTCTTTGTACTGTCTCTCTTTATTTCTCAGCTGGTCGACACTTAGGGAAAATAGAAAGAACCTACGTTGAAATATTGGGGGCAGGCTCCCCCAATAGGTTACAAAGAGGGCAACAGCATGAAGCAAAAAAACAAAAGCCATCTTCAGAGTTGGCAAAACAAGCAGACAAACAAAGAGTAGGCACTCATAATTTTACAGAGCATATCAAAGACAAGCAAAACTCAAATAAATAAATAAACTGATGAAGACTGCTTAGCTAAGTGCAGTGGCTCATGCCTGTAATCCTAGCACTTTGAGAGGCCAAGGTGGGAGGATTGCTTGAGGTCAGGAGTTAGAAACCAGCCTGAGTAACATAGTGAGACCCTATTTCTATCAAAAAAATAAATAAATAAATAAACCAGGCATGGTGGCCCTTGTCTGTAGTCTCAGCTACCCAGGAGACTGAGGCAGGAGGGTAACTTGAGCCCAGGAATTCACATTTACAGTGAGTGATGATCATGCCACTGTACTTCAGCCTGCGTGACAGAGCAACACCCTGTCTCAAAAAAAAAAAAAAAAAAAGAAAAAGAAAGAAACTGCTTACAGTGAACAGTGATTAATCATCAGAAGTAATGACTGAGAAAAAAAAAATAGTGGGATGAGGCAATGTAGGGCATACACCTGGAAATCAAATCGAAGGAAAAAAAAGGCTGAGAATCCAGGCCTAGATAAGAGAGGCTTTCTTGGTCCAACTGGATCCAGGTTATCTTTAGTTCCTTGCAGAAAAGGACCTGGATATTGATATTAGAACATCATTGTATTCGTGGCTGTTGTAAGCTTTTCTGTCTAATCACCTGTATAGGATCTCTTTATACAGCAAAGGATTAGTCTTGCTCAACTAATCCTTTTATCATCTTTAAAAAATCCTGGAGTAAAGAACCTATCACAATACTGCTGTATTCAGATATCAAGCCTGGGAGGGCACTATTTGATTTTTGCTAGGTCAAGAGTCTAGCACCCAGAAGGTACAAACCATGAAAGCACCTTTTAAATACACACACACACACACACACACACACACACACACACACGGATTTCTGCTGGGCATGCTGGCTGCATGTCACAAAATATCTCCTGAACAGCAGGAATTTTAATTAAATCAGGGGAGATCTAATTTGGCCTAAATTGGCTTGCTACAAAAGGTGTTAAGAAGAAACTGTTCTGCAATATGGATGTTTGTGAAAGGGATGGGCTGGATTCATTGACAATGGTAATGCAAAGTGATGTGGAAAATATGAAGCCCACTGAAGATGCTAGAAAGCCTGAGAATGCTAATCTGTGATAAGCTGATTACAGAAGGAAATATATTACATGCATGAACTCCTGGAACTAAATTCACCTGAAGGTACAACCAGTATTGAAGGCTGATCTCTGGTAGCCCTCAAAGAAAATAAGGGAGAAATACGAGGGGAAGAGCAGTATAAACCACTATTATTGTGTAGACTGGAACAGGAAGTGGAAGAGTATCACCGCTTGGACAGAGATAATGATAAAGATCATATTCCTTCATACTTCCAAGAGAAGAAGACCTTTGATAGCAGGAATGAAAGAATGACCAAGCAGAACTGGACAGGTCTAACAAAAGAATAAGTAGGTGAGAAATTTGAGGACGCCAGCAATAAAGTTGTCAAAGTTGCATGCCGTGAAATTTAGAATGAATGAAGAAAGGAAAGTTGGAAAGGGAATGGCAGGCCATGTGGCAGAGGGAAGTTTGAAAGTATAGCAGTCCTGATGTGGTTAAAAATCAGAAGCATTGTAAGGAAGTGAGTAAGCTGAAAGGAGGGAAATTTACATTCTTTAGGTGTAGGATTCCTGGCAATAACCATGGGTGTAGGTGGTTGAAGGGGAGTAAGTGTAAGGATCATGGGAGTCACAGAGAAAAAGGAGCTTGGAGGTCTGGCTGTTGGGTGACTCATCCACATAGATGCTGCCCATGATAATTGAAGGAACTGGGGTGGAGACAAAAATAGCTATGCAATTGCCAAAGGCTTCAGTGTGGAAGAGGAAGAAGGCAAGAATTAAGCAATTAAAGGCAATGAGAAGTAGTAAAGAGTGGTATAGATGAGTGTCATTAGCCTCAAAGGAAGAGGGCTTTTATGCCCACAAAGATGAAAGGGTAATGGTCTGGAAGCAGCTGGGAGAACTTCTCCATGCTTTGGTCTCCATGAGATGTGAAGTCTGGGAGAAAACTCAGGTCCAGCTGCTATTTAGGTAAAGTGATGTTCCCCAGTTGTATCCTGTACAACAGTGGCTTGCCCAGGTGTTACAGATGAACAACCAAGTAACGTAAAATAAATGTTTCATGATTATATACATTTAAGAAATATTGCACAGTAAACCTTCTTCTGGAAGCATCATAATACAAACTAAAAAAATAGAGCAATACTGTGCAGTAGAAGCATATTTTACCATAATTTTTTCATCTATATTTGACTACTAAATCATTGCTCTGGAGGGATTCCTAGTAACACCACAACATAGGTATCCTGTAGAGAATGGGGAAAGCTAAGTTAACATAAGGAAAAAGAAAGAAGCTTTCATAAAAGGGTAAAGAGGTTGAAGATAGAGAGGTATAGTGTGGGATCTAGAGGAGCCTGACTGGTTTTAAATCCCTGATCAGGTACTTCCCAGCTCTATAACCTTGGGAAAACTGCCTCAGTTTGCTTATCTGTAGAAGAAGGAGGAGGAGGATGAGAAGACATGTCATAAGGTGGTGATGAGGATTAAGTTAATTAACACAGGAATGCCTAGAAAAACACTTGGTACATGATATGTGCCCCACAAATGAAAGCTGTTATTATTGCAGGGTTTATTTGCAATGGAAAGAGAGTTCTAAGTGACAAACTGTTTTCCAAGCACTGAGAGTTGCTAGAAAGAGCAATTCCCGCTCCAAAGGAAGAGAGTAGGTGAGGTAACTGCCAGATGGACCTGAATTGGGAAGAAATGTGGATACCAGGGGCAATTTTTTGAGAAACATAATTAAATATCCCAATTGTGTTTGTAAAGTCTAAGAGCTCGCAGTTTAACCATTTTATACCCACCATTGTGTGGGCTACCCAAGACAAGATGAACACTTTCTAGTGTGTTTATTATTTAACTTTCCTCTGGTGTAAATTTTCATTCATTTCCTTTGCTCATGTACATATCAAGGTCTTAAATGACTTTTCATCCAAATGTAAATGTAGGTAGTTCTTTCCACCCTCTCTTTCTGCCCCTTTCTCTTTACATGACTGTAAGAGCTGCTTCCATTCATACCAGTTGTGTCAACGATCTTCTCATTTCAAATATTAAGAGGCATAATCAATTCATTTTTCTAAGGATAATGTGTGAGAAATACAGAGGTCTTTCTGATCACAGAATCTGTCTTTAGGCCTTGCAACTATTTTCTTCCTTTCACTTAATATCTTTTCAAATTACTAACCCAAGACTTCAGTCCCTTCTTTTTAGCTGACAGTTTTGAATCAGGAATATTGTACTGTGTCCACATCTCCAAAATCTAATAAGATAGAACATGCTTTTCCTGCTCTGTGGAAACGAAGGAAAGCAACCGGAAAATGCTCTAGGCCACCGTCAATGAGCCATAGCCCTTTTCAGACATCTACCATACCCCACCCCTCTCCAGGAGATGCCAGAGATATTAGCTGATTATTCAGGGCCCAGCCTGAAAAAGCATGGTGAACTAGATGGGATAGAAAAAGCAAATCCAAATCCAAATCCTCAAAAAAAATTCCTTGCTGGTACCTTACACCCATGTAAAACTTTACTATTCACAAAACCCTGTCATGTACATCATCTTCCCCTCGGATACTCAAATAATTCTGCCCCAATGGGCAGTTCTAGGCTGGCCAGGCAACACTTATTTTTGGTATTTCTGTAAATGTCAAAATATCTGAAATGGAATTATTTATACCTCAAAAAATACACAGGGAATTATATACTGTGTGAAGATAGCTCATCAAAAAGGTGCTCTTGTTTATTTGGCACTCTGACCTTTAACAACTTCCAAGGCAACTTATTATATCATTAATTGCCTTTTATTTAACTATATTGAAGTAGAGCATCATTCCTTATGTTTATTAGCCATCTGTACTTCCTCTAAGGTACTCAATATGGGCCTTTTTAGAATGTGACTAGAGGAAAACCATAATGAGAAGAGAAGGAGGGTGAGATAGAGGATCAGGGAAGGAGAAAGGAAGAGAAGGAAGCTTTACAGGCTGTAGGACAGAAAAGATAAATTTCCTCAACCATCACAAGATTCACGGCTGACACCCCTCTAACAAAAGGCAGAGCAGCAAGAGAAAACCACAATACATGTATTTAAGTTTTACATGACACAGGAACCTTCACAAATGAAGACCCAAAGACTCAGAAAAAACTGGATTATTTGTATAAATAGTCATGCAGAAGTATGATGGGAGGACAAAGGTATAATGTTAACACCCTGGGGGGAACTTAGCAAGGCCTATTTGTTCAGATTCTGCTTGGCCTCTCTATGTGACATTCACTCCCTGCTGTTGTAGGGCAGGACACCTGACAGATGAGAGTCTCCAGAAAAGAAAGGAGAATAAACGTCAGAGAGCAACTGTGATGGTTAATATTGAGTGTCAGCTTGATTGGATTGTTCCTGGGTGTGTTTGTGTGAGGGTGTTGTCAAAGGAGATTAACATTTGAGTCCATGGACTGGGAGAGGCAGACCCATCCTCAATCTGGTTGGGCACCATCTAAGCAACTGCCAGCACAGCTAGGACAAAAGCAGGCAGAGAAACATGGAAGGACCCGACTGGCTGAATCTTCTGGCCTATATCTTTCTCCCATACTAGATGCTTCCTGTCGTTGAACATCTGACTCCAGCTTCTTCAGCTTTTGGATTCTTGGACATTTGACCACAGACTGAAGACTGCACTGTTGACTTCCCTACTTTTGAAGTTTTGGGTCTCGGACTGGCTTCCGTGCTCCTCAGCTTGCAGATGGCCTATTGTGGGACTTCACCTTGTGATCATGTAAGTCAACATTCCTTAATAAACTCCCCTTCATATATACATCTAGTCTATTAGTTCTGTCCCTCTAGAGAACCCTGACTAATATGGCAACCTTCCTGTTTCTGTGGTTTCCTCAGTTTCCTTCAGATTAAAATCCTTAGCAGACCAAGGTGCCAAATTTGGGGTTATCATGTTTTGAGTTCCAACACGGTCAGATTCCACACTTCTAGCGAAGACTTCCCCAATCTGCTTCTCTCCCCTTTCTTACATATAAGGCCAAATTAGCTCTTTGGGGCCTATACCTCCTCTCAAGGGTAATGTGCTTAAAAATCTAAATCCCCTTTGTCAGTTTTTCTTAGAGGACTTTTGGTCCTAGATCCTGGATCTCTCTGATATCTCATGATATTTGAGGACAAAAAGTACAAAACAGTGGAGATATCATTTCCCTTTAAAACATAAAACAGCAGTATTAATGCCAGTTTTTCAGTATTGTCTCTTCACCACCATTTTGTAAACAAGTGTATTTTGAGTATGAGCTGGTTGAGGGTCACCAGGTTGAAAGCGACATGACCAAGATCCTTGCTAAGCTTTTGAGAAGATCTCAAAGCCAGTTCTTTTGACTCCTAGACTCCTGTAGCCATGTGGGCATGGGACACAGAGATGAAAAGTGAGGCATTCTGGGCTCGCTTCCCAATTTTAGCCAGAGCAGCACAGTTCTGATGTTTAGTATCTACTGAGGTTCTATAATATTTTATTGCCAAAAGGGTACCATTGCTGAAATAGAACTTTGGAAACCATAGCACTACATTGGGCTAGGAAGATGAGAGTAACAAATTCTACCTCTCCAGAAAGTTATGATCAACAGAAAGCAATTGTCATTATCATCATCAAAATCAGAATATATTTGAGCTCTTCCTCTTTTAGGACATTATATTTTTCCAGCTGCTAAAGACAAAAGGGCTTTAAGACATGGCCTCATTACTTAGGAGCTAATAACTTAGTTGATAATGAGGACATTTCTAAAATGTTAAGATGTGCACTAAAAACTGGTATTTCCCAAAACAGTAATGTCCACTCAGAGTTCATTGGAAGAAGAGACCCTCCTAAAAGTTACAATTCAAAGATGGGCTCTTTAGGATTTCAAAAATGGAAATAGTCTACAAGTTTCATCCAGGGCAAATTAGAGACCGTCATTCATATGCAAAAGCATACTGGGGATCTCTGACTAATGACCCAGGAAGAGGAAGGATGTTTCAATAATATCCACCTTTATTATGCTAAGTGTTGTATACGAACTGCTTTATTTGATCCCTACCTAAACTCAGTGGTACAGGTATTATTTTTCTCATTTGGAATAAAGGAAACTGATGTTTAGAGGGTAAAGTGCACAAATCAAACTTCAGCACTTCTCAAATCTAAATGTGCTTCAGAATTAAATACCTGTGGATCTCGTTAAATGATAGATTCAATTCAATAGGTCTGGAGTGAGGCCGATATTCCCTATTTCTAATAAGCTCCCAAGGGGATGCCAAAGCTTCTGTGGCCCAGATTACTCTTTGAGTAGCCAGGTTCTACACTATCATGCTTCCTACTGTGCCATTCCAGAATGAACTGGAGCTAGCTGGCATATGGGCATGGAGGAAGGGAAGGGTAGGCAGGGGATACTGGGGCAAGGGTGATTAAAGAATAATGCACTACTGAAGAGATCTTTGGAAGATGATTTTTAGATACAGAGATAGAGTCAATATGAAAATTTAAGATGAATATGAAAATTCTGAGCAGAAGACATTCATTCATTCTGTCAAGAAATATTTATTGACCATCTGTGATGTGCCAGGTCCTATGTAAGGCACTGGGGCTACAACTCTTCAGGTGGCTTAAACCCTAATGAGAAATGAGTAGACAGTCAATTAGGATAAACATGGGAGTGGTAGGAAGAAGTGAGATGCTATGGAGTTCACAGTAGAAGCAACGCCCTAGGACTGCAGAGTCAGGAAAGACTTCCCAGAAAAGTGATGTCTATGTGAAAACCTAACTTCGAATAAGAGGTAGCCAAGTGAGGGTGGCAGGGTGGGAGGGAGGATTTTTCTGACCAAGGGAAGAAAATGCATGAATGCCAG
The DNA here is from genome assembly GCF_000951045.1 of Mandrillus leucophaeus. Lineage (NCBI taxonomy): Eukaryota > Metazoa > Chordata > Mammalia > Primates > Cercopithecidae > Mandrillus > Mandrillus leucophaeus. Next base: position 1,345,902 of record NW_012109741.1, on the reverse strand, counting down.
GAGGTAGGCAAAGCATGGCCCTGGAGGAACGGAGGAACGTTTAGGATGGCTGGAGTCCAGAGGTCAATGGAGAATCCCCAAGAAGGAAGCAGAGCAGAAAACAGAGAGGATTCATTCTTAGAAGCATGGCCCACACACAGCAGCCAAACCAGTAAGCAAAGATGGGGCAAGAAGAAGGGATGTTGCTTATTCTTTCCTTCTCAGCTGTTTGGCCAACAGAAGATTGCTTGGGGACATACATGCTGAGACTTGGAACTATGTCCCCAGCACTTTGTCCTTTTGGTAAGCCTTCATTTTAGCAGATAAAATTCCTACCCTCTAAACCCCAAGGAAAAGATTATTAGATGAAGATTTTCAGGCACATTGTCAGGTCATCCCACATCTGCCAGAATAGGTTGATAATGGCTAAACTGTGACTTACGAAGAAAGGACTTGGGAAATAGGAAACTGACCCTGATCTGGGGAAGAAATGGGAAGAATACTAACAACCAGCTTTTATTGAGCATGTACTATGTAACAGTACTTCCTTCCAGGCATATTACTCACTTTTCTCATTCTACCTTCTCAGCAGTCCTGTACATAAGTGCTATTACCATTTCCGTTCTGTAAGTAAGGAAATCAAGGTTTTAGATTAAGCAACTTTCTCATTTTTTTTTCCATTTTCTTGGCTAGGAATGACTGAGACTAGATTTGCACCTAAGCTCATCTGAATATGAAGCCCATTTTCTTAACTACTTTAAATAATAAAGGTTGGACAGAAGAAAGGACCCATCTGAAAAGTGTGGCATGGCAACTGTTTCCTCAGAGCAGTTTATTGGGTCAAGGATCTTAAAGACAGGATCTTGTCCTGTGGTGGATAAGATGGCTTGGAAAACCCAGTGCTAAATAAACAGCTATAGTGTGGTCAGCACTCAGCAATGGCCCAAGTTGAGACCAGATCAGAGAGGACATAAAACCAGATTTGGGTCCAGCCTGAAAATGGATTAGAACCAGTATACAGAGTAAATTAGTCAGGATAGACTGATTTTTGCCATGGTAACAAATAGCCCCCAAATATGAATAGGTTACCACCACAAAGATGCATTTCTCAGTCATGTAATGTCAGCTACTGGTCCAGGTATCTCTTCAGGGCAACCATCCTGATATGGTTTGGTTTTGTCCCCACCCAAGTCTCATATTGAATCCCCACATGTTGTGGGAGAGACCCAGTGGGAGGTAATTGAATCATGGGGCAGGTCTTTCCCATGCTGTTCTCATGATAGGGAATAAGTCTCACGAAATCTGATTTTATTTTTTTTTTTGGAGAGGGAGTTTCGCTCTGTAGCCCAGGTGGGAATGCAGTGGTGTGATCTCGACTCACTGCAAGCTCCACCTCCTGGGTTCACGCCATTCTCCTGCCTCAGCCTCCCGAGTAGCTGGGACTACAGGCACCCACCACCATGCCCGGCTAATTTTTTGTATTTTTAGTAGAGACGGGGTTTCACTGTGTTAACCAGGATGGTCTCGATCTCCTGACCTTGTGATCCACTTGCCTCAGCCTCCCAAAGTGCTGGGATTACAGGTGTGAGCCACCGCGCCCGGCCGATATGATGGTTTTAAAAAGGGGAGTTTCCCTGCACAAGCTCTCTCTTTGCCTGAGGCCATCCATGTAAGAAGTGACTTGGTCCTCCTTGCTTTCCGCCATGATTGTGAGGCCTCGCCAGTCATATGGAACTGTAAGTCTATTAAACATCTTTTTCTTCCCAGTCTCGGGTATGTCTTTATCAGCAGAGTGAAAATGGACTAATACACCTTCCCTATGGGGTCACCACAAATTCCAAACTGTTGGAGACACCACCACCTTGGATGATTCAGCAGGAATGAGCAAGACTGGAAAAACATATGCTCCTTTTACTATTTCAGCCCAGAGGTGATATCTTTCACTTCCATTCATCCTTCATTGGCCAGAATAAGTCATATGGCGCCCACTTAACTGCAAGGGAGCTGAAGAAAGTAAGTATATTCCTTGCACCATGAATGGGGAAGAAATTGGACATTGATGGACACTGGTATGCCCAACCACGAGAGACTCTTGAGAGTTCTCAACATACCTCTCTTTATAGTGAATTACTAGAAATCCACAATCACCCTTCACTGACCACTGCCTCACACCATCCACTGGGAAGTCATCAGTTAATACAATTTAATTCCTTACATTGTTGCAAGGCTGTAACTTATTTGACTTGGGAGTCTTAAATCCCCTAATCCAAGATACACCATTCTGATTATCTTTCCCAGAACTCGAACACAGGTTTTGGGTGTTTCTGCATGTGTCCTTAAATTTAAGGATGCTACTTTTCTGCTTAAGTGAGCTCAAGAGTATTTCTATTCCTTCATGGCCTTCATATTTACATTTACAAATGTAAATAGCCAGCTCAGAATGAAGGACTGACAGGCATAGACTTTTCTCAGGTAAATTAAATAGGGTTTGTTTATTTTAAAGATTTGGAAGAAAGTTAATAAAGTCAGAATTCATAGCAAACAGATTAGCAACATTCTCCAGGAGACACTGGGATGCAAACTTCTAGATCCTAAAGTCCTCCTTTTGGAGCCTCACATCTGAAGGAGAGTGAGGATCTCATCAGAACTTGTGGAAGTCCAAATACATCTCTCTAAAGACTCTGCTTTATCACACAAGCTGTCCTGTGTGCAGGCTGGTTTGGATGCTTTCTGAAGATCCCCTCGTCTAAGGCAGATTCATCTCATATAATATATATAGACACCATGCTTACCCAGAGTGCAGTGCAATTCTGTAAGCTCAGGGAAATGTTGAAGCAGCTTCTGAAGGGACACTGCTCAGATGGAGTCACAGGCTATGGAGGCCTCAATCAAGCAGGACTTTTGCCTTCACCAATACAGACACTTGAATTCTAAGGGGCAAGAATGAAATAGAAAACAGGGTTAAAATTCAACCTTCAAAGTTTTTTGCTAAGCCAAATGGGGTTGAGTGCTGATATTCAAAATGCACAAGGCTTTTTTCTTTCTTTCTTTCTTTCTTTCTTTTTTTTTTTTTTTTTAGAACAGTTGTGGTCGAGAATAAAAGGTCATATCTTAAATCTCTTTAGTGACAATTGCTCTCATGCCATTAGAATATACTTAACTCCAACTGTCCTTTCGTTGTATCTTCCTTAAGAGGAGTAATGCTATTTTAATCATAACTCAGTCACAGGAGTTGAGCACTATCTTATTGAACTGGGATGGAAATTAACAACAATCATCTCAAACAGAAGTTTAACAACAATTTATTCTGCTTAGGGACCTGAGCAAAGTAGTAGAGAGAAGAGATAGGAATGATAAAAAATGGCAAAGGGTAAAATTGAAAGGATTTTACTTTCTTAAAAGACACATAAAATTTGAATTTCAAACAGTTATAAACATATTATGTACCTTTTTTCTTAATGTTACAACTTCATTTCTTATTATAACAACATTTGCTTATTGTAAAAATACTTTAAAAATACAGATAAGGGCCAGGCCTGGTGGCTCACACCTGTAATCCCAGCACTTTGGAAGACTGAGATGGGAGGATCACCTGAGGTCAGGAGTTCGAGACCAGCCTGGCCAACATGGCAAAACCCCGTCTCTACTAAATACAACAACAACAACAAAAATTAGCCAGGCATGGCAGCGGGCACCTGTAATCCCAGCTACTCAGGAGGCTAAGGCAGGAGAATCACTTGAACCTGGGAGGGGGAGGTTGCAGTGAGCCAAGATCATGCCACTGCACTCCAGTCTGGGTGATAAGAGTGAAATTCCGTCTCAAAAAAAAACAAAAAAAACAAAAAAAACAGATAAGAAGAAGGAGAAAACAAAAATCATCTATTGCCCTGCTACCCAGAGAGATTCTGTTGACTGTATATGTACATATGTATCTGTCTACATCTACCTTATCCATATCTCTATCCAAACAGATACACACAGAGATGCACACACAAACAATATATACATGCAATTTTTACAAGCTGTACTGTCATTTTAAACTCTTAACAGAATACATTAATTGTAAGAATACTACTATTAATTAATATCTTGTTCTCTTCTCCTTGCAAGTCCACAAAATGACTAACTTCCCTGTCCTTTGAGGTGCGATATAACCATTGACTTTGCCAAATAAAATTTAAGTTGAAGTGACATATGCGACTTTGAAGTAGAAGCATTTTAGTAGTAGTGACTATCTGATCTGCCCTTTTCCTGCTGTGACATGGAGATGGAAATATAGGATATTTTCCCATAAGAAGGAGATATCTTGAAATGCTAAACCAACATGTGGAGGGAGGAGAGCTGTCTTTAAGAGTCACCCAGTTCTATATGAGCCATTGTGTAAGGCACTGAGAACTTTGGAATTCTTCTCACACTAGATTATACTTATCTCCATTTATCTAGTTTATTCTGACCAGTAAAAGTTTTAGCATCGTTCTGACATTAAATATTCTACAAAATCACTCAAATGGCTAAATTATACATCATCATGTGCATGTGGTACAATTTATTCAGCCAATTTTTTAGTCTCATATTTATTTCCATTTTTTAAGTTTTTATAAACAATATGGCAAGAAATATATTTTAGTTAAATTTTTGCTCATATTTATGTTATTTTCTTAAGCTGCAATCATAAATTGGAAAGTTGTTCAAAAGATACACAAAACCATCAGTTTTCTTACGTATAGTGTCAAATCATCCTACAGTCTTTTGACAGTTGACAGCATCATCAATAGCATAAAGAACACATGATTTGTCTGTTCAATATAAATATTCTATTTACCTATCTACCCTACCTTTCCAAATTTAAAGGTGAAATGGTGCCTTTTTTTTATTGTAATTCCTTGAGTCAAATATTTTTTCATAGTTGTATAAGTTATTTGTATTTCTTCTCTTGTGAATTGTCTTTTTGTTATTTTCTCGTTGATTTCCTAATATCATTTATTGAATAATACTTTCCTTAAATGCTTATTCATGCCTCGAGTTTGCAAAAATGCATGACGGTGGGCTTTAATTCTCCCCTACTGATCAGTCCATCCATGCCCAAATCATCACCAGGCTGCTTTAATTATTGCATCTTTAGATTTTCAATATCTCATATAATATCTTGCTATTCTTTTTTACATTTTCTTGTCTATTTTTAAATATTTATTTTTCAATTTAAACTTTTAAAAATTCTACAGGGATTTTCATCTTTTCCAAGAACATTATTCAAGTCTTATTTAACAACATTTCCTTCATTAATTCATTCAACAAATGTTTATTGAGCACTTGATATGAGCCAGGAATTATTTTAGGTACTGAACATAAAGAACAAATAGAATTCCTTGCCCTCATGGAGGTTATATTCTAGTGAGATAGAGATAAAGACAATGAACAAGATAAGTAAGTACACCAGAGAATGTTAATAGTAGACAGAGCTAAATAGAAAAAAAAAAAAGCTGGAAAGGGGCTTATGAAATAGCATTGTTGGTGGGTTTTAATTCAAGTTCTTCAGGAAGCCAAAGTTAGAACAGAATCAGACATGCAAGAGATGCGTTGTGGGGTGTGAAAGTTGCGGATAACAAGAGGAAATCACTTTCATGAGACCCAGACGAAATAAGGCTGGGAAGGCATGAAGTAGAGGAAGCACATGCTTATATGCCTGAGATAAAAACCTTTCACAAGGACTTTCTAAAAACCCCGTAAGAAACCCTTTCACCTTCATGCATCCCCTGCTTTGATAAGATTTATTACCAGACATTCTTTAGGACTGCAGTAATTCAGGTAAGATTCTGTCAGAACACATGCCCAGTAAATGGGAAGACCACCAATGAACTGACAAGAATCCTGGCTTTGCATCTCTGGAACCAATAAACTTTGTTTCTAACGTCTTATTTAAATTCCTTTTTGCTAATGCAAGCTTCCTTTTACCCTTCCCTGGTGGTTTGCCATTCCATGCATTCCAGATTATAATCCTGATTTCTTATTCCTGAGTAAACCCAACATATTTAAAGATAATTTTCTCTAGTGGCTTTTTTAGGTTATGGGGTAGGTGGCGGGGGAGCCTGAGAAAAATATAGGAGAGAACACAGGAAAAGGCAGGAACACTGTCAGCCACTGATGAAATCTGACATTCATAAAGAAGGAAAGGAATAAACCTCAAATGTCTTATTGAGAAAAAGAGGGGAGAGGGAAAGGACAAGAAATAGGTGGGGGGAGGAAATGGGTAAAACTAGCCTCACTGCTGTGCAGCCGAGAAAATCTCACCCAGCTGATTGGGAGTCTAGGCCAAAGATTTCACAATGGAGGATTTCCACCTCTGGTAGAATTAGCCATGTACTGGTACCCAATCACTTTTGCTCATTGATTGGGAGCATCCCGGGGAGGGCGTGGCCTTTACTTGGTGGGCGGTATTGGAGCCAAGCAGGTTCTCTTTCCATGGCCACCACAATGGGATAAAGTTTTGAAATTTTAAATAGGTTGATTCTGAAATGTAGTACACATACTTGCCCATTTATTATGTATTTATAATTATTCCACAATATTGGCTGATGTTACAAAGGGGGTGGGACTTTTCCATGTCATTTGAAAATTAATTATTGCTAGTAGGCAGGAAACCTACATTTTGGATATTTATTTTCTTTTCCAACCTGCCACCTTCCCGAGCTCTTATTAATTTATTTGCTCCTTTGGTTGAGATTTTCGTATTGTTAAGAACACCATCACACATAGTTTTCCCATCTTTTTGAATTATTCTGCTTTATTTCTTATCTTTTTGCCAAATCAGGGTTGATGACTGTGGATATGTTCATATTCATGGGACTCCCTTTCAGTTTTGCCATTAAAGGATTATGCCGATATATATATATATATATATATTTTCATTCCTTGGTCAATTTCCTAAGGAATTCTAAATTGCCAAAATTAACCTAGGAAATTGATCTGGGAACATTTTTTCACATCTTGCTATAGAATTATAGATAATGTATTCATACATTTTCCACCTCCTCTCTAATACATGATATATCTTATCATTTCTAGTGTTTGTGGTTGTGCTTTTACTTGTTCTTTTTTTTTTTTATTAGACTTCAAGAAGTTTCTTTCTTTTACGTTTTTCTTCAGAGAATCAGCTCTTGAAAGTGTCATTTCTGCATCTTTCTCTTTTATAATTTATTAATTTCTGCTTTTATCTTCAACATTCCTCGATTCATTCTCTGCATAATTTTATTTTATTTTTCACAGGCTTTTAAAAGAGAAAAAGTGAGAGTTGTTTGTGCCTTTTCTAGTCACATCTCTAATCATAATTATAATCATCACGTATTGCAGGCAGCGTGGGGTTATGGTCGAGGATGTAGATTCTGTCTGCTACATATTTCCTGGGTTCATATCCCAGCTCTACTTTTGCCAACTGTGGGACATGGACAAGCAGTTTCCATATGTGTAAAATAAGGATTATCATTGTAATAACATTTAGCTCATAGGGTTACTGTGAAGATTACCTGAGCTAATATTTGTAAAGCTTTCAAACAGGGCTTGGCACACAGTAACTGCTGTGTAATACATGAATAAATTACATTTATGCAGTACTTTATTCTTTACAAAACATCTTCACGTTAATTTTCTCCCTTAGTTATAACAACTCCACGAGGCAAACAATTCTCATCATTACTTTTTCTATGATAAAACTGGAATGCCAACGAGTCAACTTAAATTAGTGGATGGAAGAGACAGGTCTTATGATTCTGGGATCAGCGTGTGGCTTGAAGCCCAAATGACCTTTAGTTTAGGATTTGTGGGGACACAGACAGAGAAGTCCATCTTTGGCTCAGCTTTAGTCACTGGCAACAGTCGCAGATTTTGAGACCCTCAGCTGGATGATAAACCACTTGAGACCGGGACCAGCAGCTGGGACAACTGTCACGAAGAGCTTTAAGGTACCAGGCTCCTAGACAAGTGAAGTCAGCCTCGGCAGGAAGGTGGGACAGGACCTGGTTGAAGTGCAGGCGATGTGGGTTCTCATCCTGGTCTTGCCTCTGTCTTACTCAGTAAGTGTAAACAAGACACTTTGCCCTGCCACATCTCCATTTTCTCAAATATGAAACAGGGAAAATATTTCTGCCCAGCCTCCTCCACACGGCCCCCACAGGATTCAGAAGATGCTGCTGGCAGTGCATGCAGCACTTTGAAAGTTTATAAAGTTTTCCGCATAGGCAAGATTCTGTGCATGTCTAAGATCTCTCCCCTCCCACTTTCTTTGCTTACACAACCAGGAAGTGAAAAGCAGATGTGGAAACCACTCCCAAACTTTGTGCCAGCCCCCCAAATCCTGTGCCCAGGAAATGTCCTCCAACTTTTCCTCACACCAACAGCATCATTATCTTTGCATAGGAGAAAAAAAAATCTATACATCTCTCCAAACAGAAATCTAATTTCCAACTGGCTTCACCTGGACTGTGAACCATAGGAAACAGACCACAACCAAATTTTCCACAAGCACTGTTTTCCATGCACACCCAAAACCAAGCAGGAAAGAGAGGAAATGGAAAACTCCCCTGGGCACTTAGCTCTTCATTATGTTGTAAGAGTGCGAACTACCTGGGGAAAATAATCAAATTTAGGGGAGAAGGAGATTAGTCCAATTCTGGTTCACATTACCAAAACTGTTTCTCTAACTATATATTTCTTCAGATTCTAGGAACTGTCCACTGAAATCATTTTACATTTTAAATCCATTGTATTTAGGTTTCTTCTTTCCCCAACAAGAACTGAATCCATCTACTAACTACCTACCTAGTCTTTTCTTGGTGAGTAGCCACTTTTATTTTCCTAAAGTGTACAGGATGGAAATTTGAAGGAGATGTGCAAATCACAACTACAAGGCACGCAAGTGAGTAGGGGAGGCTTCTACCCCTTCTTCTGTTCCTAATAGAACCCCCTTAAAGCTCAAGAAAGAGATGTGAGCAGCTCGACATTAGAGTCCTTCCTTCTTTTGCAAGGAAAAAACGTGGAGGGAAGAGAGAGAGACTGATTTTCTGAGCACCGACAGGCTTTATCCTTCATGAATTTCAGTCTTCCTTTGTTCTATGTGTGTAGAAAGGAGGGAGGGAATTAGTAGAAAGAGTGACAAAGAAACTGATGTCCAGTGGGTATGCAAAAGAGGACCCTGGCTGAACTTACCATTTGAGGGCAGGGTGCCAATGGTCTGTGGCCACCCATAGATGCCAGTTATACCCTACTCAGGCTAGGAAAGGACCCATAGAGCAAAAGAACGATCTCCCAAGAGTTCTTGTGAATTAAGATTGTCACTAACAAAGGAAGGTTATTGCCAGGCCCAGCTGCTCTGCCCTCATCAGACATAGAGAAGTATGTAGAGTTCAGGGCCAGCAAGGGATGAAAGGGAACCAGTGATTAGTGGGTATCCACTATGTGTCAGATACTTGTTAATAGACACACACAGACACACATAAAATCTCATTAACCCAGTAGAAAGTTAGCTTCCGGATGGTAAAGGATTTTGCCTATTTTGTTCACTGTTCTAGCTCTAGTGCATTGACACATAGCAAGTGCACAAGAAATACGTGTGAAATGAATAAATGGACTGTCACAACCCTATGGATATAAAATAATTACCAATCTTGTTTTAAGATGAGGCAGCTAAGTTTCAGAGATGTTGGGGAGTAGATGAGCTAGGATTCAAACCTAGCTATGTCCGGAATCCATAGCCAATGCCTTTCAGGACCCTTTGCTGTTCTCACACAACAAACTGAAATGTATACAGCACAAAGTGTGGCCAGGGTCTTAAAATCACATTCCATAAAGAATCATTGGAGAACTGAGGTGTTTATCTGTGAAAAGGAACATCATAAACTAACAAGTTATGGAGAGGCCCTCCCCTTTCTGGAATTCTGTCCCTCATTCGTGAGATGAAGGTTTTGGACTAGATCACAGAACAAATAATTGACATATGTATCATGACCCTGCCCTTCTATGACAGGCATTACTCATTGATTATAGTACTCTTTCTCACTGAATTTGGATGCAATTTCATAAATATTCTCAACAACACTCCATGCAACCCCACCCATGATTAAAATTGGCATGCATAATAAAGGCTGTTTGATTTCTCTAAACTAGATCATCTCTAATGTCCCTCAAATTTATTTATTTTTTAGGAGTTTTTCATTACTTTATTTTTCAAATGGTTTCTAATGTTAGCCTCATGAGTTATTCCATATACAGTCACTCTCTACATAACAACATTAATGTTAATGACAGACCACATATACAGCAGGGGTCCCATAAGATTATAATACCATATTTTTACTGTACCTTTTCTATGTTTACTTTTTATCTCCATTTATAATTTTTTTTTATTTCCATAGGTTATTGGGGAACAGGTGGTGTTTGGTTACATTAAGTTCTTTAGTGGTGATTTGTGAGATTTTGGTGCACCCAGCACCCGAGCAGTACATACTGCACCCTATTTGTAGGCTTTTTATCCCACACCTCCCTCCCACCCTTTTCCCCAAGTCTCCAAAGTCCATTGTATCATTCTTATGCCTTTGCGTCCTCATAGCTCAGCTCCCACACATCAGCGAGAACATACAATGTTTGGCTTTCCATTCCTGAGTTACTTCACTTAGAATAATAATCTTCATTTTCATTAATTCATTCCTTTTTATGGTTGAGCACTATTCCATTTTTTAAATATATATATATATTACACTTATGGTGATACATATATACACGCACACATATATATACACACACATATATGTATTCATATATACACACACACACACACACACACATATATATAGGTTCTTTATCCACTTGATGGGCATTTGGATTGGCTCCACGTTTTTGCAATTGCAAATTGTGCTGCTATAAACATGCATGTGCAAGTGTCTTTTCCATATAATGACTTCTTTTCCTCTGGGTAGATACCCAGTAGTGGGATTGCTGGATCAAATGGTAGTTCTACTTTTAGTTCCTTAAGGAATCTCCACACTGTTTTCCATAGTGGTTGCACTAGTTTACAGTCCCACCAGCAGTATAGAAGTGTTCCCTGATCACCACATCCACACCAACATCTACTGTTTTTTTGATTTTTTAAATTATGGCCATTCTTGCAGGAGTTACCTGGTATCACATTGTGGCTTTGATTTGCATTTCCCTGATTATTAGTAATGTTGAGTATTTTTCTCATATGTTTGTTGGCCATTTGGATATCTTCTTTTGAGAACTGTCTATTCATGTCCTTAACCCACTTTTTGATGGGACTGTTTTTTTTCTTGCTGATTTGTTTGAGTTCATTGTAGATTCTGGATGTTAGTCCTTTGTCCCATGTATAGATTAGGAAGATTTTCTCCCACTCTGTGGGTTGTCTGTTTACTCTGCTGACTGTTCCTTTTGCTGTGCAAAAGGTCTTTAGTTTAATGAAGTCCCAGCTATTTATCTTTGTTTTTATTGCATTTGTTTTTGGGTTCTTGGTCAAGAAATCCTTACCTAAGTCAATTTCTAGAAGGGTTTTTCCAGTGTTATCTTCTAGAGTTTTTATAGTTTCAGGTCTTAGATTTAAGTCCTTTATCTTGAGTTGATTTTTATATAAGGTGAGAAATGAGGATCCAGTTTTATTCTCCTACATGTGGCTAACCAATTATCCCAGCACTGTTTGTTGAAAAGAGTGTCCTTTCCCCACTTATGTTGTTGTTTGCTTTGTTGAAGATCAGTTGGCTGTAAGTACTTGGGTTTATTTATGGGTTCTCTACTCTGCTCCATTGGTCTATGTGCCTATTTTAATTCCAGTACCATGCTATTTTGGTGACTATGGCCTTATAGTATAGTTTGAAATCAGGTAATGTGATGCCTCCAGATTTGTTCTTTTAGCTTAGTCTTGCTTTGGTTATGCAGGCTCTTTTTAGATTCTATATGAATTTTAGAATTGTTTTTTCTAATTCTGTGAAGAATGATAGTGGTATTTTGATGGGAATTGTATTGAATTTGTAGATTACTTTTGGCAATATGGTCATTTTCACAATATTGATTCTACCCTCCCATGAGCATGGGATGTGTTTCCATTTGTTTGTTCATCTATGATTTCTTTCAGCAGTGTTTTGTAATTTTCCTTGTAGAAGTCTTCCACCACCTTGGTTCGGTATATTTCTAAGTATTGTATTTTATTTTATTTTTTGCAGCTATTGTAAAAGGGGTTGAATTCTTGATTTGATTCTCTGCTTGGTCACTCTTGGTGCATAGAAGAGTACTGATTCGTGTACATTAATTTTGTATCCAGAAACTTTGCTGAATTCTTTTATCAGTTCTAGGGGCTTTCTGGAGGAGTCTTTAGGGTTTTTGAAGTAGAGGATCATATCATCGGCAAACAATGACAGTTTGACTTCCTCTTTACCAATTTGGATGCCCTTTATTTCTTTTGTCTGATTGCTCTGGATAGGACTTCTAGTACTATGTTGAAGAGGAGTGGTGAGAGTGGGCATCCTTGTCTTTTTCCAGTTCTCAGAGGGAATGCTTTCAACTTTTGCCCACTCAGTATTATGTTGGCTGTGGGTTTGTCATAGATGGTTTTTATTACATTGAAGTGTGTCCCTTGTATGCCAATGTTGCTGAGAGTTTTCATCATAAAGCGATGATGAATTTTGTTGAATGCTTTTTCTGCATCTATTGAGGTGATCATGTGATTTTTGTTTTTAATTCTGTTTATGTGGTGTATCACATTTATTGACTTGCATATGTTTAACCATCCCTGGTATGAAACCCACTTGAACATGGTGGATTATCTTTTTGATATGTTGTTGGATTTGGTCAGCTAGTATTTTGTTTAGGAGTTTAGCATCTATGTTCATCAGGAATATTGGTCAGTAGTTTTCTATGAACACCTTTACATGCATAAACTAGAAAATGAATAGAATGTATATTCTGCAGTTGTTTGATGGAATGTTCTGTATATATCTGTTAAGTCCATTTGTTCCAAGGTAGAGTTTAAATCCATTGTTTCTTTGTTGACTTTCTGTCTTGATGAGCTGTCTAGTGCTGTCAGTGGAGTATTTAAGTCCCCACTATTATTATGTTGCTGTCTATCTCATTTCTCAAGTCTATTAGCAATTGTTTTATAAATTTGAGAGCTTCAGTGTAGGTGCAAATATGTTTAGGATTGTGATATTTTCCTGTCGGACAAGGCCTTTTACCAATAATGTCCTTCTTTGTCTTTTTAAACTGGTGTTGCTTTATAGTTTGTTTTGTCTGATATAAGAAGAGCTATTCCTGTTCACTTTTGGTGTTCATTTGCATGAAATGTCTTTTTCCACCACTTTACCTTAAGTTTATGTGAGTCCTTATGTGTTAGGTGAGTCTCTTGAAGGCAGAAGATAGTTGGTTGGTTAATTCTTATCCATTCTGCAGTTCTGTATCTTTTAAGTAAAGCATTTAGGCCATTTATATTCAGTGTTAGTATTGAGGTATGAGATACCATTCCATTCATTGTGCTATCTGTTGCCTGTCATTTTTTGTTTTTGTTTTTTAAATTGTGTTTTTGTTGTAAAATTCCTGTGAGATTTATGCTTTAAAGAGGTTCTGTTGTGATGTGCTTCCAGGATTTGTTTCAAGATATAGAGCTCCTTTTAGCAGTCCTTGTAGTAGTGGCTTTGTAGTGGTGAATTCTCTCAGCATTTGTTTGTCTGAAAAAGACTGTATGTTTCCTTCATATATGAAGCTTAGTTTTGCTGGATTCAAAATTCTTGGCTGATCATTGTTTTGTTTGAGGAAGCTGAAGGTAGGGTCACAAATCTCTTCCAGTTTGTAGGGTTTCTGCTGAGAAATCTGTGATAATCTGATAGGTTTTCTTTTATAGGTTACCTGGTGCTTTTGCCTCACAACTCTTAAACTTCTTTCCTTCATCTTACCTTTAGATAACCTGATGACAATGTGCCTAGGTGATGATCTTTTTGCAATGAATTTCCCAGGTGTTCTTTGTGCTTCTTGTATTTGGATGCCTAGGTCTCTAGCAAGGCCAAGGAAGTTTTCCTCAATTATTCCCCTAAATATGTTTTCCAAACTTTTGTATTTCTCTTCTTCCTCAGGAATGCCAATTATTCTTAGGTTTGGTCACTTAACATAATCCCAGGCTTCTTGGAGGCCTTGTTCACATTTTCTTTTTCTTTTTTCCTTGTTTTTGTTAGATTGGGTTAATTCAAAGACCTTGTCTTCAAGCTATGAATTGCTTTCTTCTACTTGTTCAATTCTATTGCTGAGACTTTCCAGAGCATTTTGCATTTCTATAAGTGTGTCCATTATTTCCTGAAGTTTTGATTGTTTTTTATTTATGTTAGCTATGTCATTGAATATTTCTCCCTTCACCTTGCATCATTTTCTTGATTTCTTTATGTTGGGTTTTACCTTTCTCTGGTGCCTCCTTGATTATCTAATAACTAACCTCCTGAATTCTTTTTCAGGTAAACCAGGGATTTCTTCTTGGTTTGGATCCATTGTTGGTGAGCTAGTGTGATTTTTTTTGTGGGGTGTTTAAAAGCCCTGCTTTGTCATATTATCAGAGTTGGTTTTCTGGTTCCTTCTCCTTTGGGTAGCCACTGTCAGAGGGAAGTCTAAGGCTGAAGGCTTTTGTTCAGATTCTTTTGTCCCATGAGGTGTTCCTTGATGTAGTACTCTCCCCCTTTTCCTATGAATGTGGCTTCCTGAGAACTGAGCTGTAGTGATTATTATCTTTCTTCTGGATCTAGCCACCCAGGGAGTCTACCAGGCTCTGGGCTAGTACTGGGGGCTGTCTGTACAGAGTCCTGTGATGTGAAACATCTGTGGGTCTCTCAGTCATGGATGCCAGCGCCTATTCCAGTGGAGGTTGCAGGGGGGTAAAATGGACTCTGTGTGGGTTCTTAGCTTTGGTGGTTTAATGCACTATTTTTGTGCTGGTTGGCCTCCTGCCAGGAGGTGGTGCTTTCCAGAGAGCATCAGCTGTGGTAGTGTGGAGAGAAACAGATGGTAGGTGAGGCCCTAGAACTCCCAAGTGTATATGCCCTTTGTCTTAGTTACTAGGATGAGTACGGAAGGACCACGGGGTGGGGGCAGGCCTAGGCTTTTCTGAGCTCAGACTCTCCTTGGGTGGACCTTGCTGCAGCTATGTGGGGGATGGGGGTGAGGTTCCCAGATCAATGGAGTTATGTTCCCAGGAGGATTGTGGCTATCTCTACTGTGTCATGCAGATTGTCAGGGAAATGGGGGCTAGCCAGCAGTCACAGACCTTACCCAGCTCCCATGCAACCCAGAGTGCCAGTCTCACTCCCACTATACACCCCCAACCACACCAAGTCTATTTCCAGGCAGTGGGTGAGCAGGGCTATGAACTTGCCCCAAGTTACCTGCCTCCCAGCTGCGAAAGCAAGTATGGATTTCCTTCTTCCCCAGTCAGTGGAATCTGCATTCCAGATTCACACCCTTCCCCAAGTTCTGGCCGGGAGGCTTCTTAATCAGTTCAAATTGTTACTATGTTCAGCTAGAGACTTCCTTCTCCTTGTGGCCTTTCTCCAGTGCCTCTGGCAGCCCTCCCAAAGGATTCCTGTGAAGCCAGGCAGGAATGACCAACTTGGGGACCCAGAGAGCTCACAGGGCCTTTTCCACTGCTTCCTCCACTTCCGTACCTCCCTTGGCTCTCTAAATTGACTGAGCTCCAGATAAGGTCAAAATCTTCTCCCGTAATCTAGACCTTCAGTTTCCCCAGTGGGAGTGTGTGTTCAGAGGTAGACAATCTCCCTTTCCCACTTCCGCAGTTTGGGCACTCAGCATATTTGCAGTGTCTCCTGGGTCCTGCGGGAGCAACCCGCTTCCTTCAGAGGGTCGGTGGGCCCTCTCGGGTTTCCTAGTTTATTCCTGCAGTCGTTCTGGAGCTAAAATTCATGATGTGAGCCTCCATACACTGCTCTGTCCATCCGAGTCAGAGCTGCAATCTAGTCCTGCTTCCTGTCTGCCATGATTCCCCTTTTTCTCCTCTCAAATTTGTTTAATTTGTTTAATTTGTTTTTGTCCATGAATTCAACACTGTTTCTATCTTGCTCCATATATTGTTTAACACAGAAGAGACCATGAGCAATAAAAGGCTCCAATCTTCCCTGAGAACAGTACCATAAAAATCATGTAGCCTCTGAACTCTGGGTTTATTCAAGAGAATCTTCTATTAAAATCACCTTCCAGATAAGAGAAAAATAAAAAGTTTTAACTACAACTGATCTAAATATTGTTGACAGAAGATCCCCTCCTCTAAAACTGAGACAATGCCTATTACAAAGACTGCATTTCAAAAGTTAAAAGTGAGCTAAAGTAAAAAGTTGGGACAGAGTTTTAGATTTAAGGTTTTGGCCCATGGATTGGCTTGTAGTCAATATTTTCTTGAGTTACACATGCAGTGAAGATTGCCACGAAATAAGATGACACATTGAAAATAACATTATCTGAGCACCATCATGTCTGGATTTCAGCCAAGCTCAAGAAATATAAAATAATGTTATTTTTATATGGTAGCCTCACAGCTGGGTATCTGGCTTTTAATGGTTTAGAAAGAGTAAGTGAGAAGATTTCATATTGATTTTTTTTCAAGTTTACTTTTTAATAACACAAATAACCTTCAGTAACTCATAAGGTATTCCATTAATGCCATAAAAGTACAAAATCTGAATTTCTGGTTTAGAAGTTCTCACATTTCATAGAATGCAAATGTTAGATGCATTTACGCAATCACAAATGCAACTAAGGTCATTGGTGGCAAACAACAGAAAGTAACTCTGGTTGATTTACACAGGAAGGGAATGAATAAATGGTGTTGGGACGTTCAAGGAATGGATCTGAAGGCAGAGGAACTAGGCTCAAGAGTCTGTGAGTACAGCCAGGACCCTGCCGCATCACTACTGGCCATGTGCTCCCTCCCGACCCATTCCATCCTGCTAGATTCAATTGCCCTGGACATTCACTCTACACCAGTGATCTCCTGAGTCCAGCATAAATGCCATGGATAATGTCTAACAGTCTCTATGTCTTCACATCATTCTCTCATTATTCAAAGTCCTAGACAGAAACTTCTTCTTATTCACACTCAAGTTTTGGCCCTGGATCTAGCTGTTAGCCAGTAGAGATAGGAAATACTTGCCCCCTCCTTGGGCTTCTGCTCAAATAGGAAAGTATCCAGAAGCTGGGGAACCAAAATGACTACACTTTGTTAAAATAAAATACCCAAATGAATACAAAGTGAATATTTCATGTCAGTGAAATACCCCAACTTCACCTTTGTTAAAAAATAACAAAGAACTGTAATTTATTGAGGTGACTTTCTTCCAGGCAATGCACTATGTACAATATATAATATATTGTGTACTTCTAGGCAATGCACTATGTATAATATTTAATATATATAATTTCCATCTCATTTAATCCCTCATAACACCCCTAATGAGACAGGTATTATCATATTAAGGACAAGGAAAGAGTAACATGCTCAGGTTTACACAGCTATTGAGCGTCAGAGCCAGAATTTAAAGGAAAACCTTTCTGAAACCAATACCAGTTCCTCTAACCACTAAACTACACAGACCCTCCATGAGTATTGCTACTGTGGCTTGGCTCAGGGTTTGCACTTACAAGGCATATGATATGTTTATTTTGGCATTTCCTTTTAGCAGACATTCAGTGAGTTCCCACCACCTATAAGCCACCATCTTAAGCACCATGGGTGGACATGAACATGAGTAAAGTACATGTCAGTCGCTAACTACAATATGGAAAATAATAAAATCCATGCAAGTGACAAATAAAAGATAAGTCATAACCTGTAAATTCCTTGAGGGCAAGGATTGTGTCTTTCTTGCTTACTCTCTATCCTTAGTACTTAGCATGGTGCCTGGATATAGCAGACTCTCAGTAAGTATTTAATGAATGAATAAAAATAATTAACATTTATTATGCACTTACCATGAGCCAAGCACCGTGCCAAGCCTCCTATGGGGTATTTACAACGACTATCTCCATTGTGTACCCTACCTAGGATCACGTGAGTCAGGGGCATACAAAACCATGCAAACTGTACTGTACTGGGGGTGAGAGCTTCGGCTTGAGGTCGGCAACCAGACAGCATGCTGGTTATAGCAATCTGGGCTCCACATCTGTACCCTCTTGGCTTTCATAAGAAGAAAAGGCATCTTGTTCAATGGCTCTGTTAAGAGAAAAGAAATTGCTCTCCCAGAATTTTCCCACGGATCCCCCGTTTGCATCTAACTGGCAGGAATTGGTCATATACTTATTCCTAAATTGGGTCCTGTAGCCAAAGCGAAGTCATGAGCTGATTGGCCTCAGCCAAAATGGCCAGTTCAGTCAGGTCCAGAGAAGTATTAAGAGGGCTATTAAGTAATATTAAGGGGGTTCTGATGATTCTTAATAGGGTCAAGCCCTGTAGTTGGAGGTCGGTTCAACTTCCCCTGGAGCATATGGGCTATTGGGATATGGGTAGCTAGCTGTAAATAAGTGGAACTACTCTCAGGAAGGCAAAATGGACAGATGGATGCTCTATCGGTCACTGAATATGTCCACTATGACCTCCCTCTTTAAATTCCTACGAGGACCCCCCACAGCTCTCAGAATAAAGTCCGAATGTCTCAGCAAAGCACACAACGTTCTTCACCACTTGCCTTCAGCCTGATTTTCCCGGCTCACTTCCAAACCTTGCAGGTCCCCTCCCCTGGTTTCCTAGAACTATTCACTCTCCTCTGAAAGCATGCCCTGCCCTTCCCCTTGCCTTTGCCCATGTGGTCTTGTGCCCGGAAAACTTTTCGGCTCTCAGATAACATGGCAGCTCCTCCTCTCAGCACAATGTCCTGCCTGCTTCTTTGGGTGAACTGCTCCTCAGTGCCTCAGGGGACCCCATGAGACAATCTGCAAGGGCAAGCCTCCCTCACCAGGCTGCAGCGGTGCCTTCCTTGTCTTTGAATAAAGCAAGAAAATGAAAAGTCCTTTGAATGAGTGAATGAATCCTAATGCAACATACTGTCTCCATTTCCTGAGCTTTTCCTTCCCAATCCTGATCACAATTGAAATTACATATTCATTGACATAATCATTTGTTTGGTATCTGTTTCCCCCCATAAAAATATAAGCTGTCTGGGGGCAGGAACCATGTCTCTTGTTCACTCCTGCACCTACCACAGTGTCTGACACATCTCAAGGGTTTAATAAATATCTGTTGAATGAATATAACATCCAGGATATAAAGCTGCCTAAGAACTGCACACGCTTTTTTCCATTGTATCTATTTTCTTCATCAAGGAAATAATATTGCTCATAGAAATGAAGAAGAAACCTAAGCTTTATTCCAGACAGCTTTTCACAGCTTTGGTTGCTGGAAAGAGGCAAAACCCCAAGTCACATGATTTTGTATTTAGAATATTAATTGTCCCTAGGTCATGCAGAACAGTGATACTTTCCTTAATGAAATGCTCTTGTACTAATTTCTATTTGTATGCAAAAGACATCATTGGTTTAACATATTGAGACCATCTCCCCAAACGGTGCACACCCATATCTGCCTAGCCAAAGAAGGGGAAAGGCTTCTGATTTATTACACATAAACAAAATGAATAAGATAACATTTTATTAGTTAGAAACCATTATAAAAACAGCAATAAAATGCGGCCGTACAAGTGGAAGACGGTCTTATCAATAAATCCTCGGAAGTTTAGGCCCCTGGTGCATGTTGTAATAATAAAAAAGATAATTAAAAGGATCGAATTGCAAAGCTGTATCATTTTTATCAAGAAGCAGCCCTCTAACAATAGAAAACATCAGGGCAGTAATAGTCGGGGAGTCGCTAACCTTTTTAAAAAGGAAAGGTATTGGAGATTCAAGTTATTTTAGCTAATGTGAGAGGAATCCATGTTTACGTTGTGTCGCACTGAAACATGCAAATCCACGCAAGAAATGGCTTTCCTTTAAAATCAGTATCTTTATGAGTCTTGTTTCTGGTGCTGAGCAGTAACTGGCTTTATTAAATTAGCCATGTCCATCCTATCAATTATGGCTGATATTATCACTAACTGCAGGTGAGAAAGATAGTTTCCTTACTTTTTGTCTCAGAAAGTCTTGGGTTTTCTTCCCTTAACTGAGAATCTTCATTTTGTCTTAGAAAATTCTTATGACATGTTGCAAATACTTTTTATACAAAGACATCACAAGGAAACACAGAAACCTCAGAGCTTTCTCATTTCCCAGAGAGCTGTAGTCAGTTTTTAGAAAGTAAATTGTGTCCTCTACCCTCCCCTCAACTCCCTCCAGGTCAACGTTTCCCCTCCCCCATCCTGGTCAGTTTAATATGAGTCACTGCCCGGGCTTTGTTGTATGGAATAACATATTCTCCTGGGAGTCAGTTCATGCAAAACACTCCCCGCTGAGAGAGTGGAAATTTACCCATAAGACATTCTTCCAGCAGCAAGCCCCTGGAGGAAACCTGACCAGAATGTTTAAAAGACTTGAGGAGCTCAGTCTCCTTCACTCCCTCAAAATTTCTCAGAGAAAAAAAACCAAAAACAAAACAAAACAAAAAAAACCACATATTTAAGGTTTATAACACCTGGTGACAACAGACACAGTGAGATACGATGTTATTTAGAAAGAAAACTGAAAATGAGTAGATTATTTCCAATATTTCATCTGCCACTCTGTCTTCTACCACGATTTCTATTCTCTCTATTCTCCCTTCCCATTTTGGTTTATAGTCACTCTGCAGTCGTTCCATTGATCAATGCATGAACTCTTTTTTTCTAACAACTGCCACATACTCAGTAAGTTACTTTAAGCCAAGTAGCCATTATTTTGCAACATATTTATAAGCTCTGATATATTTTCTGTAGTGCAAATGACATCGATTTACCACTAAAATAATACATGTGTTCATAAATGTGTAAATCACAAGAAAGCTTAGTTGGGACTTCTTTATAAAAAGCCTCAAAACAAGCCCATCTTTGTAAAACATACACATATACATAATTAATAATGTAATATACACACATACATATAGATACAGATACATATTTTTTTAATAGTAAAGCTAAGGATCATGAAAGAACATGGAAATGGAAGCCCATCCCAAGAACTTTGCTTCTTCTTCATCAACATTTACCAAATGGTGATGCAAACAAATCAGAGGAAATATAAATTTCACCGAAGGCAGCTCCCATCTTAGAGAGGGCCTAGACAAAGCTGGTAAGAACCAGCTGTCTTGAAAAGGCATCAAAAGAGATTTACTTGATGGCCCCTGGGCTAGACATTGTGTCATCTTTTCTTTTTATTAAGAACTTGTTATCTAGGTTTTCAAAAGTGCACTTATAATACACTTTACTAAATAGTATGTAGAGTTGCACAGTGTATGCCTGTATAAAAACCCTGTTAAAAATTTCAAAGTTTGCAAACTGGAAGAATAAGTGAGTGGCTCATTTAATTTATTTTAATCAGTTATATCAGGAAAATGCAATTATATTGAAGGGAACCCTTTGCAGAAGCAGAGAGCAATTATGTTTTGCGTGTGGAGTACTTTTTTTTTTTAAGCCCATGTCTGCAGCATTAAAGAAAAGCATAATGTCAATCATCTTGATTTCAAATTCCTTTAGTGCAGTCCTTAAACAGTGCAAAAATTATAGAAAGCTAAAGCTATTTTTCTCAAGACTGTGTGCAGCTGTTTTCTGCAATTCTTGAACATTCTTGATATAAATGTGTTTCCAAAGGTACCCGTTTTTAAAAGTGAAAGTTACTGCAGTAATGCTCTTAACCTTATTTTAAATAGATATTTTCACATCATCTCTTAAAGATAATAACTCACCAAAGAGGCCGCTTGAGTGAGTTAAAGTTTCACTAAATTTAAGCAATGGGATTCCCCTGCTCATTAACATCACCTTATGCAAAAGAGTAGCTTAAAAGTTGACAAGTAGATGGCAACAGTGTAAAATGGCAGCTTACTTAAAGGGAATTTGTTAAATTGTTGAAGATGTGAGTGGGAGACAGGTAAGAAAATTTTATAACAAGTACTGCACTTCCAAAGACAAGTCCAAAATTCTAACCTCGGGAAGGGCAGGGATCTCTCTTCCTCTCTCTCTGCTTTCAGGACTTTGGGCAGCTTTAAAATGAAGCCAATGCATTTCACAAGTAAAAACAATCATGTTTCCTTTCTGCCTAATGTAAGTAAATCAACTTTGAGCTCAATATTGAGTTGAAATCTCTTAAGATATAGTGACTTATAACCTGTCCAGATATGATTAACAAAGATCTTTGATTAAAAATGGGAATATAGGTGGCAAGTGACAGGCAGATCCCTGGAACTCATTGTGCAACTTCTCATTGTCTCATGTATTCTTAGATTTGGGTCATTTTCTGGTCTGTAACATGGGAACTTGTGTAAATTTCATTATTATTAGAAATTCAACCAGTGACTTGAAACTTTGAACAAATAATTCAAGTCTCCTAGAAGAAATGAATCACCTAAAAGTACAGTGTCGGCTTCATAATACATGCAAGCCCTAGCTTAGAAATGTACTGCATTTTCCAGAAGTTCATTGGTAAGCTGACAGTTTAGTGTTCAGAAAGCATTTTTTGATAGAAACAATTTCATTCATTATGACTGGTTTTCTAAATTAGCAAATAAGCCTATTTAACTAATAATGAATCAGAAGTAGGTGTTAATACTAACATGGCAGTATTACAAATATACCATTTGACCACTTATGATATTGTAACTGGGGAAAAATATATTTTAATTTTTAAGTCAGGCTACTGAGAGCAGATATCCTACTCT
Organism: Mandrillus leucophaeus; assembly: GCF_000951045.1. NCBI lineage: Eukaryota > Metazoa > Chordata > Mammalia > Primates > Cercopithecidae > Mandrillus > Mandrillus leucophaeus. The sequence goes on along the minus strand of NW_012109741.1, from coordinate 1,323,056 downwards.
GCTTCAGAAAGGCACTGCAAATACACCTGGACATGAAGAATTTGTTAACTCTTGACAGCTCTATGATTGTAGAAAGAAAGGCGTTGTTTCCCATTGATTCATATAATAAAACCATTGTATATCTGACCATGCATTGGCTGTATGACTTTAGGCAATTTACTTATTCTCTCTGTGCCTCACTTACGGTGAAATTAAATGAGGTCATTTTTCTGCAAGTAGACATTTGCTGTTTGCCTCACCCAGCTTCCACTCCTCTTGCAGCTGTTCCCTTGGTTTTCACTGGGTGATAGTCTCTCTCTACCCATCTCTCATCTACATGGTATGACTGGTGCTCCATTCCCATCCCTAGGGTGAAGAACATGGCTTGGGCCTACCAATCTCAGCTGGCTTCAGGGGTGACTTAAAGGCAACTGCTTCGAGGGTGGGCCACCTTCCTGAGTAGGTCCAATAAGAGTGAATCTCAGAATGTTTTTCCCTGAGAATTCTGGGACAGAAGTCTTTCTCTGCTGGTTCTGAATCAGAAAAGATACAGCTTCAAGAGCACCTGGCGCCAAGTTAATTTATTCCAGTGGTTCTGGTGGCTCTCAATGACCAGCAGGGGACATTTGGCAATATGTGGGAACATTTTTGGTTGTCACAACTCTGAGAAAGCTGCTATACTCACCTAATGGATAGAGACTGGGGTGGTGCTAAACATTCTACAATGCACAGGATGGCCCCCAACAACAAAGAATTTTCTGTCCCAAAATGGCAATAGAGCTGAGGTTAAGAAATGTTGCCCTGACTGCATGGTTACATCTAACAACATAAAGAAACAGCTGAGAAGTGGAGGAACGTCAACTCCAGGTGGTATTGTTTGAATACTGGAAGAGTCAATTCTTACTTGATTTTTCCATCAGTTACACCCAAAAAAATCTTAATTGACCAAATTGGTAAATATGCAACATACAGTAGACACCCCATAAGTGGTGGCCTTTTTCATTAAAGTTTATCATCCACATGAGACCCAGGATCAGGGGACTTCGGAATCACAAATGTTAAAGGATCAGATGCTGTCTACATAAGAATTGCACGTTTTAGCTCCCTGCAGCACACATCTGTACCCTCTCCTGTGTCCTCAACACATTCTACATTTCTGATTTGTACTCACAAAAAACAAAGATTCAAAAGATAATGCCATTTTTGTATAGAATTTGCAATTTTTCTCTAGTTTAGAGCTATCGTCAAGAATTTAACGCATCTGATAGGAGACTAAAAAGTTAAAGAAAAGGTTGCAAGATTTCCACAGAATTACTAAATATTTTTCTTAAGTAACTGCCAGGCACTGTCTCTGGAGAGCTTGATTTACCACAAATGTTTAAGGAGTTCTGGAAAAAAAAAAAAGAAAAATGGCTATTTAAAAATTGCTTCATAAATTAACACACAAGAGTGAAAGAATCTCATTTATATTTATATTCCATATTTTCTTTTCAGCTCTTGTGTGTTTGGTTATATTATGGAAGGGGCCTGGATGGTATTGTATTCTAAATTTATTGACAAGAAATTTTAAGATCTTTTTATTTGTTTTTAAGGTTGCCCATTCCCCTAAAGGTGGTTAAAACACATACACAGTATATGCCATTTCACCAACACAAACTAATTATCACATTTTTTGATTTCATAATTCTATAGTCTTAAGGTCATTATTTTCACAGTATTCTCACTCTTTTAACAGTTCGTACATTTTCATTCCTTGGTAAGATATGAATATTTTCTACTAAGAGATATGATATAAATGAGACCATTATTCAGAATAAGAATTTTCTCTACTAACATCATCACTATTTGTAGCATAGAAGACTAAATAAATGTCTCCCATGAGTGACTAAATGCAAAATAAAAAGTAACCACTCAACTTTAATAGTTTAAAAAATGCTATTAAACATAATGGCTTCTTGACATTTAAGTAGCACTGTGTTTTAAGTGATCTTCATTTTTGAAGAACTACTTTATTTTCATCTTAAATATTGATGGCAAATCAAGTTCTCCAGAGTGAGAAACCACAGGAGAAAGCTCTTCGGAGAAAATAAATTACCGTGGACTCTGAAGTTCCAAGGTGCTATTTTTTAATTTTGTTTTTGTTTGTTTTTATTTTTGTTTTCTCCTGAGGCTGTGTAATAGAATCATATAAATGAACAACTTGAAAAACTGACAAAACAATCTCATTTCTCAAGATCTTCAATCCTTGCTGGATGCAGTTTTGACCATATTGCCCTGTTCCTCGCTTTAACCTTCAGGGGGAGCTCTGATGTCTGTCAGGGACACCCGAAGAACAAAATGGCCCAGTGGGACCATCACAGAATGAAACTCCCTGAAAAGGAGGAGACAAGCAGAGGAGGGAGGAAATGGGGAAGTGAAGCCTTCAAAGGAAGCAGTGATCCCGTCGCTTTCTTATCCCTCCGCAGGAGATCAGCACTAGAGTCGAGCTCTAAAGGAAAAGGAAGCATTACGGTGGCACCAAGTTGCCCAGGCCTAATTCCAGCCCAGAAGTATGTGAAGAGCACCTTCAAGGTCTGTGTCTTACCCCACTCCAATTCATCAGGTTAAAAGGGAAACTCCCTGGCTATCGCCTGTGTGTAGCTGACATTCCAGGTGCTGCATCACAAGAATATGTTGATACATACCTGACCAGCAAGGACTCAGGGTGAGCGAAGACATGAGCATAGCTTTAAAATCAGTAACATGGTCAGGGCACCTTGGCTCAGGCCTGTAATCCCAGCACTCTGGGAGGCTGAGGTGGGTGGATCACAAGGTCAGGAGATAGAGACCATCCTGGCTAACATGATGAAACCCGTCTCTACTAAAAATACAAAAACTGAGCCGGGCGTGGTGGCGGGTGCCTGTAGTCCCAGCTGCTCAGGAGGCTGAGGCAGGATAATCACTTGAACCCGGGAGGCAGAGGTTGCAGTGAGCCAAGATGGCACCACTGCACTCCAGCCTGGGCAACAGAGTGAGATTTTGTCTCAAAAAAAAAAAAAAAAAAAAAAAGAGTAGCATGTTTAGTTGATTATTGAATTATGCTAAAAGAAAGATTCTAATCTCTGACTTTACACGCTAAGCTCTCCGAGGGCAGGGCCTGGGTCTATCTCATTCTCTACAGTACAAATATAATTCCCAGAGCAGCTACAAAACTCATCAATCACTTATCTCCAGGAAACAAAATGAAACCAATACTTGCTTAAAGACTTTGAGCAAGTAATCTAGCCTTCCTAGGTTTTAGTTTCCTTACTCCAAAGAATGTGAGGGATGAAGTAAAAGATTCATCTAGTTCCTAGTAGTCCAGTGGGTCTTTAAACTATGTCCCCCTAAGGTTTAAGCCTGGCAATCACAAAACCTGCAAATGTCTGTCCCATGATACAACAACCAACCACCTGGTATATATATATATATATCACATATATATATATATCACTTGATATATATATATGTGTGTGTGTATATATATGTGTGTGTCTATATATGTGTGTGTGTATATGTGTGTGTGTGTGTGTGTATTACATATACCACTTGATGTCACAATTAGGAAAAATTTTTAAAAATGAAGATATTTGTCAGATTAACTATTCCTGTCATAATCAAGGGGAATGCCAAAGCCCACCCCATACCACCTCTAAAGAGAGCTCCACTCTGGCTACCATTCGGGTGGGATATTTTCATCTTGTGGTCAACAATATTATTGGTCCTGAGCTCTCAAAGGTTTCATTCTTGACTCACTGAACAGCCATATTTCATATTAAGCAACAGAAATAAAATTACCAAACCATCAAATTCCCACAAAGGATAGTCTTTTTTGAATAGCGTGACAGCACAGTCAAAAGATTATGGATTTTAGAGACTCATCTACAGAGCCTGAGTCCACTAGAATATGTGACCTTGTTGAACCAGTCTTCTCCCCTGTAATATGGTAATAGTTCCTGCCTCACTGAACTGTGAAGATAAAATGAAATAATATATGTGAAATGTGTGTCCATAGTTAACAATAAACAGTAGCAACTGTTATTGTTTAAGGCCCGTCACCTGCTCTCACATAGAAAAAAAGAAATTATTTAAGGGATTAAAAAAAAGTGTATGATGAGCTCTCTTTGAAAGATAGGAAATAGGAAGACCTGAGAAAAGACTGAATTTAGAATCAGAAAATGTGGAATACCTCCTCTACTTATAGAACATATGATTTTGGGCAAGTCACTATCTCTCAGAACAGCTTCCTCTTCTGGAAAACAAGATTGATCATGTGCCCCTAAAAAGCATTCTGTAAATTCTAAAGCACTATTCAAATGTTTGGTGCTAATATCATTGTTACCGTAGACAAAACTCAAGGCCATACTTACAACACAGGGTTACAAAACTGTGACACTGCTGTTGACAAATGGGAAGGAGTAGCTAAATATATGCCACGTTGACATTCTGGAACTGGAGAGAGAGTGATCATGTTTTAAATTAAGTCTCTCTTTTGGCAATTAACAAGCAAAGAATCACAATTAAAATTGCAACCAGTTGTAGATTTTCCAGCACTCCTAGCCTTGCCAAGATGGGGTGAAGGAAACTTGACTTGCTTGTATTCTCCTATACGTATTCAGAACCATTTCCTCAGATGCAGCCATCAACATCTTTGACTTCAAAGGAGGCTTTTTTCTATGATTTCAAAGCATTTTATGTCCATACATGGGTTTAAGAAAATCACATGGCAGAAGACAAAAGAACAAAGCTTCGACAGCAGAAAAATTCATTGTAAGCTCCTTTAAACCATCACACTGAAATGTTCAGTGGAAGAAAGCAAGCTCTTGTGTATACACTGAGTGTATCAAAGGCCACCTCTGAGGTTAGTCAGCAACCTGTCTTCTTTGGAGATGTCAATATTGCCACAGAGTTTCCAAGAATCCACAAATCACTATTCACAAACCAACCCCCACCCCGAGCTTTGACAAATACTGACATTCCTTAGCAAACCAGAGGGAGCTGTGCAGTGCTTTTCAGGGGATGAACGACAAGTGGGGAGGAGTTGATTGTCCACTGGAGAAGCAGCCCAGGCCATAAAGCCTAGCCAGTCATTAATCTCCAGGAAATGCCCATACCCAACGTCGTTATTGCTATTATAAACCAAAAATTAAAAGAAAAAGAGAAAGCATGTCGCTCTTCTTTATGGGTGATACAGTTTCAATTGGCACATATTGAGCATTTCTAGACATTTAATTAAGCAATCAGATTGCTTGAGTGATCTCAACATTCAGTGCCTTTTATAGAGTTCTTTAATGGCTATGCATAGAATTATTCTGGATACTTTATGGAGCATAGCAAGTGAAGTTTTATGTCTTCCCAAGAATAGAGTGAACCTTTCACTGCTATTCTAGCTTAAACAAAGACTGTTGTTGTTGTTGCTGTTGTTGTTGTTGTTGTTGTTGTTGTTGTTGTGCGGTAGAGTGATTTCAGATTTCTGTCTAGAAAAGTATATCCAGAGAATTAGAATAAAGATAATTTACTTAAACCAAAAAGCATTTCACTTTACCTCTTTATAAGTTCTTCCACTGAAATGCAATACCAACATCTCGTAAAATAAGGAGAGGCAGCATATTCAACACTATTTTCACGTATTCACTCATTCATTTCCTGGATCATAAGGATAAAAACAATATCCTTTTAGAACCAAAATATGGTAGTGAACACAATCCGTAAGATCCACACCCACACATCGAGCAGCACAGCACAGTGATTAAGAGGACTGAGACGTTGGACAAATTACTCAACCCCTCTCTGCCTGGGATCTTTCCTCATGGGCTCATTGCTCTAAGTGGGCAATACACATGAAAGCACTTAGAACAATGGCCAGCATGTAATGTGAGCTATGTAAGTGTCATTATTACATTCTTGTCCACAGAAACAAGACAATATGCAAGGGAATAAATCAATAAACATCTTGTTTATAAATAGTGATAAGTGGTACCAAAAATAATTGGAGTAGGGGTGAATTTATCAGGAATTTCTCCTCTGAGAAGTGGCATTTTTGCTTAGCCCTGAATTGTTAGAATGTCGCATGATACAAACTGAGCAGAGGGAGGCAGGGAGCATCCCAGAGAAAGGGAACACCCAGTGCAAAAGGCCTGACAGGAGGATTGAGTTTGGTGTGTTTGAGATAAAAGAAGAACAGGGTGCTGGAATGTGGTGAGGAAGTGGTGAGTGGCCCAGATAAAGTAACAGAAGTCAGGAACCAAATCATATAGGACTTTGTAGATCAAACTAAGGAGGTAAATTTGGTCATGTACAAATTATCACCTGTATTTTCTATAATGCCTTGATAAATATGTCTAGCCATGTACATAAAGCTACGAGACTGGCAAAAGTTTAGATACGAACATTCCTAACTAATAAGGAGTTAGATTTTATTTGAAATACAATAAAGCCATTGTTAATAGAGGAAGAGAGAGATGTCTGAAAATCAGGTTTTTGTTCTAAAATTGGCTTCAGGGGCTAGGAAGGGAATAAGGAGCATGAGGAGAAGCAGAGAAGGAGGAAGAATGAGAACTGGTCTCACCTGTTAAAACTTGTGGATTGTGTGATAATGGCCAGTCCAATTCATGGACCTTAACTAACTGAACATGCATTTACTGTGTGCCTACCACGTGTGAGGGCCTTGTGCTAGGAAGGTGTCTTAGTCCATTTGAGCTGCTATAACAAAATACCATCGACTTAGTGGCTTGTAAACAACAGATATTCATTTCTCATTTCTGGAGGCTGGGAAGTACAAGATCAAGGTGTCAGCCAATTTGATGTCTGGTGAGAGCTCATTCTCCATAGGCAGTGTCTTCTCACTGTGTCCTCACATGGAGGAAGGGGCAAGGCAGCTGTCTGGAGTCTCCTTTATAAGGAGACTAATCCCAATCGTGGGGACTCCACCCTCATGACTAAATCACATCTCAAAAGGCTCCACCTCCTAAAACCATCACCTTGGGGGTTAGGATTTTATCTTATACACTTTGGGGGAGACATATTTACACCATAGGAATGGGAAAAATACAGAGATAAATAAAATAGACACCTGAACTAATAGGGCCTAGATCCAGTGTGGACATTGACAAGGGGGAGTAATAAATGGTTTTGCAAGCCCTGTCAATAGAGTTCCCCCATAGTAGTCTCTACAGAAAATGGTCAAATATGCTTGAGAGAGAAGAGGACAAGAGGCTTTAGAAAGAAGTGACACTATAGGTGAACCTTGAAATGCAAACAGGTGGCAATGGAAATTCTCTTCAGAAGTTACAGAGTAAACAGGGGAATGGAGGTGTGAACCCACCTGTTGAATTGGGAACTGCAGGTTGATGAGTGTAGTCGAGACATAGGCAACTTGATCAGGGTGGTAAGAGGTCCCAAAGGAGAGGAGAGCATGGGTTAAATCTGGAAGAGTCTTGCATAACCCATGAAAGCATGTGTTCTCCATCCTGTCTGGTTTACCAGGCGCATTTGGAGTTAGTGAAAGGAATCATGTTTAGAAAGATTGTCCTTGGCCATCTCCATGACAGATTAGAATAAGGAAGACTGGCAGAGGAATACAGAAGAGAAGAGTAATGAAAACCAGATGAAGGCAGTAGCAGTGGAGACAGAGAGATGGAAACAGAGCACAGAGATGTTAAGGGAAGAGAACCAGTGGATTTAATCTGTAACTGGATTTGCAAGCAACCTTGTTGGCTCCTATGTAAACTTATTTCTGAATGAATGAATATCTCCAATTGAATGACTGAGTAGGTGATTCTGCCAATTATCAAGCATTATGAAAACCATAGAAAAGTAGGCAATAATACATAGAGGAGATAGCTACAGATAGATGTGTGTGTGAGAGAGAAAGGACATATAGGAGATGTAATCCTTCCCTCAACTGCCACCTATCATCTTTTGAGGTTCTGGAGGGATCCATATGTATAACAGAGGCATTGATGTCAAAGTTTTAGTTAGATCGGCAAACTTTGGAAAGTGAGACAGATGATGCAGAGTCAGGAAGATTTCTTCAGCCTAGACAAGGCAGAACAACAGCCTCTCTCTGATTTCCTTGCATAGAAAGAAAGGGCTCCTCTCCCCATGCAGGAAGAGCCATCTAGACACCACCATATGACCTCCCCAGATATTTGGAAAGGACCAATCAGAAAGCAGAAAAGGGTGTGAAGGTCACGGCCAAAGAGAGATGGCCAGGTTTCCCCTAAGTAGGAACAGTCCCAGTCCCCCAGCGTTGTCTTGGCCACTGGTAGGAAAAGGATCTAAAATAAAGGGAGTCCAAATGTGGACACCAAAACAATAAGCTCACCCCTTGGAACTACAGAGCCTTGAAATGGCTTTAAGCCAGATATATCTATAATAATATTACTAATATTGCCTAATGATACTATTCTAGGGCATTCCCTGGAATTAGAAGGGGTGGGACAAAGGACTGGGTAAAATGGCCAAGAGAGATATGTGAGTTCCTTTAGGTAACAACAAATAACTTGGGCACATTTTGAAGGAAAAATAGCCTTTCATCTTCACCTTTTATCAATAAACATGTTTGTAAATAGTGATAAATAGTGTCAAAAAATACAACAGTGTAATGTGATTGGAGTAGTAATCACATTTTAATGTAATCATCTGTGAAATGAATGGGTTTTCCTGCATGACTTCTAAGTTTCTGGGTCTCTACATTTCCATGATTCCAAGGAGCTTTATATTTTTTATTATTATTTATTATTATTATTATACTTTAAGTTCTAGGGTACACGTGTGCAACGTGGTTTGTTACATATGTATACATGTGCCATGTTGGTGTTCTGCATCCATTAACTCATCATTTACATTAGATATATCTCCTAATGCTATCCCTCCCCCCTCCCCCCACCCCACGACAGGCCCTGGTGTGTGATATTCCCCTTCCTGTGTCCAAGTGTTCTCATTGTTCAGTTCCCACCTATGAGTGAGAACATGCAGTGTTTGGTTTTCTGTCCTTGCGATAGTTTGTTCATGACGGTTTCCAGCTTCATCCATGTCCCTACAAAGGACATGAACTCATCCTTTTTTATGGCTGCATAGTATTCCATGGTGTATATGTGCCAAGGGGCTTTATATTTTATTGGACACAAAATTCAAAACAGAGAACTCACAACCAGAAAAATCTGGTCACATGCAAAGTTGCATCCATGATTTCTACTTTGCCTCAGCCTTTATGAATACGTCTGGCCATATATATACAACTATGTAACTATGAAGCTTAGATTTGAACATTCTCAATGTCTAACAATGACTACTCACATTTTAAAAAGAAGATAACTATATTTCCAGGCTCAACAAAAATTATTAAGTGCTCTAGTTTTCTAGGCAATCAAGCCAAGAAATTGGGAGCGAACAATTCTTATCTACTTCCTGTGTTAAAACACTTAGTTCAGGGCCCTGAGTAGATGCTCCACACATGTGTTAGTAGTGAAAGAATGAACCACTCTTTCTTCTTTGTCCCTGCAGAGGTTTGCTTGAATCCATCTTAAATTCTTATTCCATTCTTCCTGGTAATAAAATGGATTGTCTCCATGTATCTAATAGATCGTAAGATTCTTGAGGAGCAAAGGGTATGCATAAGTAATCTCTGCTCTTTCACAGCACCTTGTAGTAAAACTGACTTTTGAAAAAATCCTCCTTCTTTAATAAAATAGAAGTGGGTCCTCCTGTGTTGTCCCTGGAATGAGGTGGGGCAGCTGCACACTGAGACTACGGTCTGCATTGATCACTGAGTCCCTCCAGGAGCCATTTCCCTGTGGCTAAGAGCACCTGGTATAAGCTCTGAGGTCTCAGAAGGAACTAGAGCTTGGGGTTGCTGTTGGTCAAAACTTCATATTTACTAATCTCAGGGAGAAGAGGGTAGAGGAGGAGGAGAACTGTTGCCATTATCACTGTGGACCTTTGGTCAGATCAGAGGCAACTATCGTTTTACTCCCGCGTTCCACATAACAACGTTTTGATCAATGATGGACCGCATATAAGACGGTGGTCCCATAAGATTATAATGGAGATCAAAAATGCTTATTGCCTAGTGACATTGCAGCCACTGTATATCATTACTCATGTGTGTGTGGTGATGTTGGTGTAAACAAACCAGTCATATGGAAGGCTAACACATACAGTTATGTACAGTACATATTACTTGATAAAAAATGACTATGTTACTGGTTTATGTATTTACTATGTAATACTTTTTATTATTATTTTAGAATGTACTCCTTCTACTTACGAAAAAAAAAAGGGAACTGTAAAATAGCCTCAGGCGGTCCTTCAGGAGGTCTTCCAGAAGAAGGCATTGTGATCATAGGAGATGACAGCTCCATGTGTGTTACTGCTCTGGAGAACTTTCCAGTGGGAAAAGATGTGGAGGTGGGAGACCTCGCTATTGATGATCCTGACCCTGTGGAGGTCTAGGCTAATGTGTGTGTTTGTGTCTTCATTTCTTAAAACTTTTTAGTAATAAAAAATTTAAAAATAGAAAAAAATGTATAGAATAATATAAAGAAAGAAAATGTACATCTGTACAATATGTGTTTTAAGTTGTTTTTTGTGTTACAAATGAGTCAAAATGTTTTTAACAATTGAAAGTTTCTAAGGTAAAAAAGGTAAGGGTCATTTATTATTAAAGAAAATACTTTTATAAATTTAGTGTAGCTTAGATGTACAGTATTTATAAAGCCTACAGTACTGTCTAGAAACATCCTAGACTTTACCGTTCACTTGCCACTCACTCACTGACTCACCCAGAACAACCTCCAGTCCTTCAAGCTCCATTCATGGTAAGTACCCCGTAAAGGTATATCCTTTTTTATTAATATCTTTTATACCACATTTGACTGTATTTATATGTTTAGATACACACATACTTATCATTGCATTGCAGTTCCCTACAGTATTCAGTGCAGTGACATACTGCACAGGTTTGTAGCCTACAATCAACAGGCTATGCCTAGATGTGTTGTGTAGTAGGCTATACCACTTAGGTTTGTGAAAGTACTCTCTGATGTTTGCACAATGATGAAATTGCCTAACTATACATTTCTCAGAACATATCCCCATCATTAAGAAGTGCATAACTATACATGAGAGGTTCTAGAGTTCTGTTTTAACATGAGGACATCAATAAAGTCCAGAGACAAGAAGACAGTATTAGAGATCCAAAGACTCATTTAAATCCAGCTATGCCAGTAAGTGACCTCGGGAAAGTCACCCCCACCCATCCTGGCCCTGGGCTTTGGTTTGTACTTCTCTAAAATGAGGGGATTGAATCAATCAGAGGTTTTCAAATTTCTCCCTGAGCAGCAGAATCCTTGATATATCCCATTGACTCAAGTGGAGTCTCTCAGGTTGAATTGTTAGGCCCTTAATTCTTCCCCCCATTAGGCTGCTTTCTCACCTCCAAGGCAATCTGGGGCTCCAAGGAAGGGAGTTTGGGTGCCCCCAGAACCATGGCATTTCCAACATGCCTTCCAGGAAACAGATACAATAAGCCCCTTGCTTGCACAGCTGCACACCATTTACAAAGAGATTTCTCCCAACCCCCTTTCGCTTCAGCTGACATCTGATCATTTAAAGTAGATCAAAAGTGAGAAGCGGTTACATTTCCAGCTTTTAATGCCACACAGTGTGGACAGCACAGAAGGTTCAGCAGCCAGCATGTTCTAAAACATTAAGATGAATTTTGGAATCCTCAAGCCATCCAGGCTGCTGGCACTTTACAAATGTTTAAACAAATTCACTTGTCTGCTCTTGTTTCCTACTAACGTAAGAATATATGCCATTTTTTTTAACATTACTATGCAAATTAGATCAGAGATAATTATGGCTAGATAACTATAATAGTAGCAGCTAATACACAGTCTAGAAAAAGTTTATTCAATGAGACCACATTTTTCATATTCTAAAATAACTTGCATTTTCATATAAGTAATACATGCTAATGATAAAGACAAAAATTAGCAAAAAAAAATTACTTATAATTGCACAAACCAGAGATAATTGCTGTTCACATGTCAGTGCACACACCCTTATCTTCAGGTCAAATGTAAATGTTTTCACTAAAATAGGACAATATTGTGTATATACTTTTTAATCTGCTTTTTTCACTCAGCAGAATATTTATGATCATCACATCAGGTCAAAGAGTACATTGCAGCAACACCAATTGTTTGCTTGTTTTTTAATAGGAATATAGTTTTCCACCGATTGAATTCATGATAACTGTCATGTAGTCAAATAATCACCTATTGTTGAAAATATCGGTTATTTCCAGTTTTTTCCTGTTGCTATATGCTTGCAGTTAAATCTTTGCCTTACTTGAGGAATTGCTGGATCACAGTGTATGCAAATTTCTTTTAAAAATTTCAATACATTGAGTATTACAGTTGTACCAATTTGATCCTCACCATTAATATGAAAGTAACCATTTCCCTTCACTCTCTTAAAAATTGGATAGTATCACTCTCTGTATTTTTTTAAACCAGGCTTTAATGTCAAAGGAAAAAAAAAAAAAACAAAACTTCTGCTTTTGCATTCTTCCAAACTTGAAACCAAGGCTGCTTAGTCTTCCTGTCTTTTCTTTGGGTTCTGTGCTCCTCTCCTAGTCTGTAGCAATGTAAGGAACACTAGGCCAATGGCTCAAGGATTTAACACCAAATCCAGTTGTACTGCTGACCTTATTTGCCTCCTAACACTCTCCACAATTGAGCTATGAGCTTAAGCATTCATCTTAGACCCAACTTTGACCAATGGCTCCCTTAGCTTATTTCCTGGTGGCAAATTCTCTGAGGATCTATGTGGGTTGAATAGTGGTCCCTCAAAACATATGTTTATACAAAACCACGAAGGTGACATTATTTGGAAAAGAGTCTTTGCAGATATAATAAAGTTAAGAATCTTGAGATGAGATCATCCTAGATTAGGATGGACCCTAAGTCCAATGCCAAGTATAGAGAAAAGGAGAGAAGACGCACAAAGAAGAGGAGAACACGCAGAGCGGAAATCCAGGGAAGACAGGCAGAGATTAGATTTTTGCAGCCAGAAGCCAAGGAACACCCAGAACGACCGAATCCAGAAGAGGTAAGGAAGGATTTACGAGAAAAAAAATTACTGTTGTTTTTGGCCACCAAGTTTCTGATGATGACTGCAGCCCTATGAAAGTAAGGTAAGACCCTACAAAAAAGTTCTATTCTAAGTGTTTCTCAGTCACTTAAAAATCCTGGTGACCAGCTCTATGACACTTGCCTATAAAGAGGATTTTCAAGTGACTGAGACACATTCAGAATATAACTTACTTAGACTTACCCCATTCATTTATTGAACACCTACAATATAGCAGGCCTTCTTCTGGGTACTGGGTAAAAACAAAAGTGAAGAAGACATAATCCCGTAACAGACAAACAAATACCTACTGTGCAACCTATAGGGCTATTGTAGGCAGAGAGAGTGGGTTGTGGCCATGTCATAGAGTACCATATCGACAGAGTGCAAATCTTCGCCTTTATCCTATAGATAATGGAGTACTTTAGAGGGTTTTAGGCAAGTATTACCCACATCGCCAGGCTCCTCTGATACTAAACTTCTCTGACATCTACTCCAGGGCCAGCCTGGACATCTGCCTGTGACCTGCAGTGGGACTCTCCTGGTTTTACATCTGCCTGCCCTGACTTGCTCTATGAACACGCTAAGTTCCTGCTACTGTTCATTCTCTAGGCCTCCACAGTCACAGTCACTGCCCCAGAGTAAACAGCTAGTCAGGTTCTGGCCTCACCTGATTTACCAACTGAGCCCAGGTGTGTTACATTATTATTTATTATAATTATTATTTTTTGAGGTGGAGTCTCGCCCTGTTGCCCAGGCCGGGGTGCAATGCCGCAGTCTCGGCTCATTGCAACTTCTGCCTCCTAGGTTCAAGAGATTCTCCTACCTCAGCCCCCTGAGTAGCTGGGATTACAGGTGCACGCCACCATGCCTGGTTAATTTTTGTATTTTTAGTAGAGACGGGGTTTCACCATATTGGCCAGGCTGCTCTCAAACTCCTGACCTCGCCATCCACCTGCCTCAAGTTCCCAAAGTGCTAGGATTATAGGTGTGAGCCACCGCTCCTGGCCGGTGTGCCACATTATTAATTTATTCATTCATTCAAGAATTATATGCTTACTATCTACTATTTTCCAGTCCCTGGTTGTACAAAAATGAGTAGCACGCAGTCTTTGCCCTTAAGATCTTACCTTCAAAATATCTACATAATAGTCTCCTCAGGCTGCCGTCACAAAATGCCACAAATTTGGTAACCTAAATGACAGAAATTTATCTTTTCACACTTCTGAAAGTCAGAAGTCTAATATCACGGTGCCAGAAGAGTTAGTGTCTGATGAGGTCTTGAGTTGTAGATGGCTGCCTTCTCCCTGGGCCCCTACATGGCCTTTTTTCTGCACTCAAACTCCAGTTCTCTTCTCCTCCTTATAAGGACATTAATTCTATTGGATTAGGGTTCTACCCTTATGACCTCATTTAACCTTAATTACCACCTTAAAGGCTGTGTCTCCAAACATAATCCCATTGAGGATTAGGTCTTCAGGGTATGAATTTGGGGGTTTGGAAGCATGGGGGACACAATTCATTCCATAGCACCATCTAAGTGGAAAAGGCAAATATGTACACATAATTGCCATGTGATGAAACAAATACCATAAAGGTATCGGGTACTTCTGTGGCGAAGCATCTAACCTATCTAGATGGATCTTTAAAGAAGACAGAGTTACTTAGGTGGACCAGATGGAGCAGGGAAACCCACGCAGAGAGAACAGTTTTTGTAAAATGCAAACATGAAACAACATGATCTGTTGCGTAGATGGCAAGTAATTCAGGATGGCTGAGATAGAAAGAGAGTGGCTTAGGGTATCATGGAGACAAGACTCAAAAAGCATGCCATGTCCTCATGGAAGCCCACCCGCCTCTTCTCACCTTCTGCTACAACCTTGTTTCCCATGCTGTAGTCACTGTGTGTTCCTTCCTCACCCCAATCAAAATATTACTATCTTCCGCCTCAGTCCTAGACACATGTAAAATAAAAGCCTCTTATATTTTGCATAGTACTTCATAGTTTACAAAACACCTTTACTACATCATTTGACCCTCACAGTTGCCCAGTGGAGAACAAATATTATATCAATATATACAGTGAAACCAATATTCAAATAGTAATCATAATAATAGACTTGCCCAAGATCAGAGGGCTGTGCTACGGTTACTTTATGGGTAGAACCCAGACCTCTGCCTGGCGATCTAGTGTTCTGTCTTTGACACGACCTGCATTTTTCTCTGCTGTTTGCTTCTTGTGCTGTAATTCTCCAGTAACGCTTCTACATTTTGACAGAGCTTTCTGGAAATAATGTGTTAACCAACAGAAAAAGCTCAGAGTGGGAATGTTGGTCCTGGCAAGATATTTTTTTGGCCTGGCAGGCCTGTCAAAGCCCATCGAATCACACATTTGCCTCACAAAGGGCCAACCCAGAGCAAAGCCCATGGGGATACTTCGCGGAGAGGAGCAAATTAAAGCACTTCCAAGTCAGGAAATGCCAAGCTACACTTTTCTATGGTGTTAACTTGCTGGCCCAAAGTAGACCAAATAGTAATTTACCTACAGCCTAGCTGCAGAAAATTCCTACCCAGCCTAGCTGGAGGTAAATCCTTCTCTGACTGTACTTTTGTCAGTGTTGCCAAGGCAACAACTCTCACCACTCTGGTCATTTTTAGTTTCAATCACAAAGTTTGCGTTGACTTAGCTGAAAGTCTGATGCAGCAAAACTTTTACTCACTGGAATGCATGAGGAATGGGTTCCCTAAGTTTTCAACAAATCTGAGACTACATTGTCCCTTAAAAATATTTGTCCACCATTTTGGATAGTAACTTCTCTAAGATTCTTCTCTCAAATCTATGTCTTCCTCATACAATCTATAGAGCATAATTTAATTGATTTTTGAGAAGATCCAGGGGTCACAGTGGCCTTTTGAAAACACAAATTTTATTCCAATGTGAAGTTTAAATTCTTGTAAGTTTGGGAAAGTGCCTTTCACCATTCACCTGTCTACCTTTCCAATCTCATATGTTCTCGTTCTCTTCCCATTTACTCCAGGAACACAGAATTAACCATTATTTTTGGAACATTCACAGAACACACCACACTCTTTCTTATGTCTGAGTATTTATACACAAGTAGCCCTTCATTCTTTTCTCTGCTAAGAAAATTCTTATGCGGTCTTGACTGTCCAGCTCGACGACTACCTACATAAAATCTTTCAAATGCTCCTCCTAACCACAGTCCCAGAGCATTTCGTACATAGGCCTTTATTGCAAGAGTTTATGTGCCTGACTCCCTTACCTCATCTTTGTACCCTAACGTCTAGTTAGCACAGCCCCGGCCTCATGTAGGTGCTAAATACATAGTTAACATTATTACCAAATAAACAAGTACTAAACTCCTTCAAAAATACCACTGACTTGGTGTTTACTATGTGTCAGACACTATGATAGGAACTTTCCATGTGTTTCTCACTTAGTTCTCCTAACAGCCCAGTAAGTGCAGAGCCTGAAATCAAACTCAGCTCTCCTGTTCCCCAAATGCAGGCTTTTCCTCCATCCTACGTGGCACAGCACATTGCGAACAAATCAATGTACTAAACTAAAAGCACAGGGGTTCTTAATCAACTGAAGAGTGACTTGTGGCATCCATGCCATGCAGCAGTTAAACAGCCAAGGGTCAGAGCAGGCTGCAGGAGGTCAGGACCCAGGGTTTGAACAGGCAGAGGGCTTGAGCAGGAATCAGAGGCAATATTGCAGAGTCAAAGGAGGAAGCTGTCGTTTGAAAAGTCAAACAAATCTAAAACACACTTGGAGTCACATATGCAAATGTTTACAGGGCTAGGAAAACAATGGAGAGGATTAAAGCAAGCCACATCACTTCCGCTCAGAAATCTTTTTCCTTTTTCACTGAATCCCATGGCCCTCTGGGTCTTTCATTTGACCACTTTGGATAGCAATCTACGTACAAGATGTAATTTACATTCACCTTCCTTCCACTCCAGGAAAAACAATAATGCCTGCATATGGAAAATGGCAGCTGACACTGGATCGCCATGCGGAGATTATCACTGGGAGATATTGACAGGCGCGATTCCAGGAGGGAGGTGAAGTCTGGAAAATTATTTCCAGATGGTGGAATTTTTAAAGAGAAGCTGGAAAGTTGCATTATTATGAAAGACCTAACTTTTAAAGATCAGAGCCATATGCAAAAATGTTTAAAATATTATGTGGGATCCAGCCAAATCTTCAACTTTATTGGACCTAAACATCAATTGAGGAGCCTGTTAAAACACAGATTAAGGGGCCCCATGCCAAGAAATTCTGCTTCAGTAAGTCGTGGTGGGGCCTGAAAATATGCATTTTTAACAGGCTCCCAGGTGAACTGATGCTGCCAGCCCAGAGATCACACCTGGAATAGCACAGGGCTAGACACAAGTAGTACCAGCTCCAATATTCCGGCAGTCCATTTGGCACCTCTGGTCTAGAGATTTAGAGAAGGAAACTAGGAGCAGGAGACAGCCAAGCAAACCCTGGTCCTGGGATAGAAGTTATCTTATATACACTTCGATGCTTCTCTTAGGAAAGGTGCCTTCAAGTAATATGGGTAAGATAGCAGACCTCCAAAAATCTTTTATACCCTGGCCTTGGTCTAGGAAGAATTCAAGGATCCACAAGGTGCATGTAGAAATTTGTTGGAAATCAGACAGCCACAAACATAATTGGTAAATGGGATGGAAGAGGAGAAAGCTAAAGACTCGACATAATTTGGCTTAGAAAAACAAAGACCAAGTGGTGACTCACTAACAATCTTCAAGCACGAGAGGGGAATTTAGGGGAAGACGATGAACAGCTGTTTCTGCTTCTACTGGGGCTTGGCTAATATAACCGGAGTTTCCAGAACAGCAGGAAGGGCTGAAGTAGAAAAAGAACTCCAGTACCTGACAGCTGTGAAAGATAGTCATTGATTGCCATGGGGGTTCCTATCTTTCAGTTCTTTAAAATCGGATAAATGATAGCTTCTTAGAACGTTCAAAGACCCCCTCTCCCTGTCAGTGTTTCTCAAAGTGTAGGATGCAGGCCACAGCTGGTAGAGAAGACATTTGGGTGCAGAACAGACAATGAATTAAGTGACTTTGGCTCACAAAAGGAAAGAGGTATTCCCTTTTCAATTGTCTTTCACGACTAGAGTGTGTCAAGAACGTCTACATGAAGTGCTGTCTTTCCCAACTCTCTAACACTTGCTGGTCTCCCTTTTAACAGACAGGGAGGAGGTCTTAGCTGCATCATGTGACACAGGCAACAGCATGTGTGAGGACTGACTGTCATTGTTTCGTTTCACGGTATTTAACAGTTTTCTCTCTGTAAAGTAATGCTGGTTTTCCATTTAAGGTAGCAGTAGAAAGTTTCCTCTTTCCAAATCTGTGCACCTTTGCAATGAGACTTTGCAAACTTGCCTACCAAGAGGAGACTCTGAGAGCAATCAATAAATTAGAAAATCAATAAATTTAGGAAGGCAAAGTCCATGAAATTATAGCGATATCAAGCCAAGGATACTGTACAGTTTTTCATGCTGCTATTAAAGATACATCTGAGACTGGGCAATTTACAAAAGAAAGAGGTTTAATTGGACTTACAGTTCCACATGGCTGAGAAAGCTTCACGATTATAGCAGAAAGCAAGAAGGAGCAAGTCATGTCTTACATGGATGGCAACAGGCAAAGAGAGAGCTTATGCAGGAAAACTCCCGCTGATAATAACCATCAGCTCTCATGAGACTGTCACGAGAATGGCACTGGAAAGATCTGCCCCCATGATTCAATTACCTCCCATCAGGTCCTTCCTACAACACATAGAATTCAAGATGAGATTTGGGTGGGGACAAGCCAAACCATACCAGATACTGATGGGTGATGGCCATGGCAAAAATTGGCATATGGTAGGTGGAAGAATGAGGTTTTCGAAACACTAATCAAATCGAAGCCTCCCTTTTATGAACAAGAAAACTGAAGTTCAGAAAGTTAAAGGACATTCTCAGTTCCACGCAGAATTTGCAGGTGAAGCTGAGACTAGAGACAAGCTTGGTCAGGAGAGAGGAAGGGGAGGTGGAGGCTTCCATCACCAGCACCTGCAGCATCCTTCTCTATAGCACAGCACCTCATCCACTCCACCTGAGGCACATGAAGCCCTGAACAAAATGGACCAGTTTTTACTCCAGTGCTGTGGCCATCTCTCTGTGTGACTTCACCTGTGTGAGCGTCTCTGTCACTGTCAACAAAGTGAGACCGTAATTCAGGTATCACTTGGGCACAAAGTGAAGTACCACACACTAACATCCCTCAGTAAACTCTAAAAGGTCTCAAAATGGAAAGTGCAGGAAATAGAAAACCATATTCTACTGCTACTTTTCAAAATCTGATATTAATGTGTCCTGATAATGGTAATATGTTAGTGGCTGAATATCAATTTTCTCATTGAGTTTATCCTGCTTTGAACAAAAATAAAAAAATAAGCATAACTTGCAAACATTTTATTTCTTCCTGAATTGACTCTCATGCATAAACTATTGTTTGGCAGTGGTCTAAATTATAAAATATTTTCACAGAACTGTAGGTTTATTTCTTTCATATCGCAAGGATTTCCTCATTTAGAAGGCAAAAACGTTTCATAATTAGCAAACAAACATGAGTTTCAACAGAAATGACCTTTAATTATGTTGTCTGGAGTGAAATAGGTGTTTCTAAGGACTTAAGAGCAGATTTTATTGTTTAAAAGATATGTATTCTCCTTGAAATTGGGTTCAAACTATTTTATTGTTTATTAATCCATCTTTTAGATATTGCTAATAGATGAACTTTACCCCAGGCCTTCTCCAAATAATCACAGAGTCCTAATGAACATGACCAAATTAGCAAGTTTTTACTATAAATATATTTGATGAGATTAGGTTGATTTGAATACAGTATTTTTAAAAATAAAGATTAACAAACTCTCAATTTCAGTTTAATAAAGAAAAAATGCATTTAATATCAGCTTGCCAGAGATATTGCAGAAATGAGTGATTTCTAACCTCTGGTAATACAAATCTGTAACATCCATCCTATTGCACAAATAGATCATTCAGAAAGGTAAAGGTTGCTTCCAGAAATAATAGTTGTATAAAGGTGTTCCAACCCTCAGTAAATTAAAGATGCTGCCTCACTCCTACTCTCCATGCTGAATAGAACACTGGAGGAACCTATTAATAGCATCGTTAGTTTCAAGGCGGCAGTTTACATGGAATTTGGATCTTAATGTACAGAAATAGATACTCATCTACTCTCCCAGCAATGCAACAATCTTAATGGAATAATATTTTCAAAATGAAATCTCTGCCCTAATGAAAGCCCCCTTTTTCATGAAAATAAGGAAGAGATATAACAATGTCAAGGCTCTTCATTTACTTGAATGATCTCATAGCCTCACCAAAAATGTATACTTAAGCCCAAGGATTTTTTTTTAGAAATAATAATGCTAAACTAACTGCAGAATATATTTAGCTGTAGATAATACAAACCAATAGACACTAAAACATTTTTCCTAAAAATGAAACTTACAAATATTTATTTTAAAGGGTCAACAGTGTAAGTTTTTGTAGCTTAAGCAAGTTTAATGCCACCATGTAAAACAGCTGAAGTTAAAGAGATTCATTATATTTAAACCTGTAATATGTTAACATCGTTAGCTGAATTTTAGAATAGCAGACTTTGTTTTCATGTCCCAGAAACCAATTTGGTAGTAGACTAAGCTGCCCTTGGGAAGTGTGTGTGTGTGTGTGTGTGTGTGTGTGTGTGTGTGTGTAGTCAGTGAATAGTTCTCTTCAAGTGTCTGAAGAGCATCTTAAGAAAGAATGATGGGATTTGTTCCTTGTGGAACAGAATTAGAATGTGACACACTCCCTGGAACTGTGTAATATGAAGCCTGTACAACTAAATGTGAGGACCCTGGTTCAAGAAATGAAAGGGATGAAAGCTTGATGGTTCCAAATATGGAAATTGACCCCTCCTCCTGGAATCTCTGCACCTTTGCAATGAGACTTTGCAAACTTTCCCACCAATAGGAGGGATCTGTTTCCTCAACCTTTGCATCTGGAATGACCCTGTGACTCACTCTCAGAGTCTCAGAGAGATGTTGGGCCAGGTCCAAGCCTAAGCCTCAAAAGCCTTTGCACACCTTTCCTCTTGCTCCTAGAACTCTATGCTATAATATGAATAAGCTCAAACCACCCTGGTAGAGAGTAAGGGACCACAGCAAGGACAGATCAGTCATTCCAACTGAGGCCATCCCAGACCTGCCAGACCCCAGCTGATCTTCCAGCTGCCCAAAGATACATGACGGAGCCCAGCTACAATCAGCCTATCCTGGCCTGGTTCAGCAGAACCCACCCAGCCCACTGACTCAAGAGCAGTAACTAATGGTTGTTATCTTAAGCTAGTAAGAGTTGGGGTGGTTGTTTATGCAGCAAAATCTGTTGTCTTCCATGATGAATCCAAAGCTAGAACAAGTGTTGCCGTTTGAGTTTTACAACAGGTAGATGGATGGGTTTGGGACATTAAACCTTAGAAGAAATAGGGCTAAATCTGAAAAAAAAAAAAAATAGAGTGCAGCCCTGAGGAGGTAGAGATGCTTTCCTTCAAATGGCCACCTGGCTCATGCTGGTAGCTGGGCCAGTGAGATACAGTAGCAGCCAGCATGAAAGAGACCTTTCTCGGTGTGGTCCAGCTATGTCGGCAGGACAGAAGAAGGCCTGTGCTTGCTGCACAACAGTGAGAAGTCACTGCATAGAGGAGGTACAGGAAGTGGGCTCTCCTTGCTTTGCGGTTGGAATAGGATGGACGTTCTCCATAGGCTGCTCAGGCTTTCAATGATCTCAGGAAGGGTCACGAGGGCCCCAATTCCCCCAAGAGAGCCCACTGGTCTTCTTGTCCATCAGATGAAATTAGAGAAAGTTCCAAAGTAATTTTGATTCATAGAAATGCTCACATATCAAATATTAAAGACCTGTCCATATATGCTACATGAAAATTAAACATCCCTTTGTGTCTCATTTAATACACAAACTGTATCTTGAATCTATCTTGAGTAATATTCACGTTATTATTCTGCCTTTCTTTTGTTTTGATTTGCCTGATATAAATTCATTAATCTTGTTTAAAAAGTCTCTAATATAATATGCATTTTAAAAAAACATGATAACCAGGCACCACTGCCAGAGTTTAGGTCCAAGATGGGGCCTGAATGTCAGCACTTAATGTACCACGTAATGTTAATGTACAGCCAGGACTGAGAACTGCTGATCTAGAACTTTCCCCTGTTTATCCTACCCCGTGGACAAAATCTTTAGCACAGATTTACTTCTCCTCTGCACCACCATATCCCCCAGGTTTTCTTGAAAACACCTGGAATTTTACTTCTTCCAGATTTGTTCTTTTTTTTAAACATTGTGCTTCTTATGTTCTGGGAATCCTTTCCCTTTAATTTCAGCCTCACTAATAACAGTTATTTAGGCCTAATTATGAGTTCAGCTGGCTCCTTTGCTCATCAGTGTGTCTTCTATTCAACCTCCCCTTCCATGGAGTTTATGAGTCAATCAAGATACTTTCAGCCACCAGGAACAGACCTCACTGTCCTCCCTCCCCACCTCACCCTGCAGCAGTGGTTTGTAGAGTGGGGGCATTTGGTATTTCACAACTAGAAGCCTGGCCATAGTTCCTGTTGGTTAATCTAGCAGCTCCACCCTGTTATCAAGGCACCAGGTGTTCATCTTTCTGTTCTGCCAGGCTTAGCATACCGATGAGTCCTCCTATGGTTTTAAAATGGTGATAGTGTTTCCCAGTGTTATTTGCAGACAAATAGCATCTGAGACAGAAAAAGATGTTTCCTCCCATAGGGCTTAAGGAAAACTTTTTCCAGAAGTACCCAGTGTTATCTAGAACCTAGAGATAGATTCTCCTCTCCCATCACTGGCGAGGAGAATGAGATCACTGTGTCTGGCTTAGTCTAACCACGATTCCTTCCTCGTGGCTGAAGAGGGGCCAGCCTCTCCTGTACACATGTTTATCTGGTACTTAGATAAAATTCTGAATTCTATTAGCAAGAAAGAAGGGGCTGTTAAAGTAATGATGTTTCTTATAATACATGTAAAAATTTTTACATTTATTTTGTTGTGTTTTCTCAAAAGAGATGCACAGATCGTAAACTTTTTTTTTTTTTTTCTCCTGGGACAGAGTCTTGTTCTGTTGCCCAGGCTGGAGTGCAGTGGCATGATCTCGGCTCACAGCAACTTCTGCCCCCCAGGTTCCAGCAATTCTCCTGCCTCAGCCCCCTGAGTAGGTGGGACTACAGGTGCGTGCCACAACACCCGGCTAAGTTTTTAATATTTTCAGTAGAGACGGGGTTTCATCATGTTGGCCAGGCTGGTCTTGAACTCTTGACCTCATGATCCACCCACCTCGGCCTCCCAGAGTGCTGGGATTACAGGTGTGAGCCACCATGCCCGGCCTCATAGATGGTAAACTTATAGGGTTTATTTATTTTAAAAAAACAGTCTTAATCCTCAAACTTGAATAATACTTTGGATAGAATGTTGGTCTAGGTTACAAATACTTGCCCATGATATAGTTTTAATCATTTATCAAATTTAGCCACGATCTTAAAATTAGTTTTAAATGATTTTAAAAGTCTACACAAAGGCAAAAATAAGTGTGGAATAAAAACATTATAAGCAACATAAAAGACAAATAATAAAGCAAGGAAGAAAGTTGCAACTTAGAGACTAAAAGTTAATTTTCTGAATATATAGTTTTTTTAAAAATAGGAGGGGAAAAACAGTGCATATTGTGGTTTCTAACCACCATTTTCCACTACCAGGAACTCAAAGATGCCTGGAGAAATAGCTCACTGTTAGTCTGGGACAGAAATGTAAAGCATTGACCTGAAAGAATTGGCCTGAAGAATAACTTGAAGAGGTTCCTACTGGCCAAATATGAAATAATGTGAACATGAAGAAGAGTACTTAATGCATTGTCTTAAAATACCAATATATTAAAATCTGTCAGTTCACAATGATACTTCAAAACAAAGAAATGAGTGAACAAACACTTTGGTTAATCCTTGGAAGTAGCTAAGGCACAGATCACTTGGTCTAAAAATTAATTTAATAGAAAGCATTTATTTTGTCTTTTTGGCACAAACTGTCCCTCAGGGTAACCAAAAGGCTGATGAGGGGAAGTTTCTATTTACAGAAATATTTTAGCTAGTAAATAAAGAAAGAATGATCAAGTGGGAACATCATCATTTTACAACTATGAGGAAGTAATGCATCTTGACGTTGACTGTCAACGGCTGCCTCACATCACGGAATGAGAACCAGACCTAATGCTTCATGATACAAAGACTTAATGACAGATCACAAGAAGGGTGAAGACAGTAAAATGAAATATTGAGAAAGATCACATTCACATAACTTTTATTACAGTATGTTATTTTTTTGTGTGTGTGACTAGAAGTCTGAATATATTTTTTTTTAATTATTATTATACTTTAAGTTCTAGGGTACATGTGCATAACGTGCAGGTTTGTTACATATGTATACTTGTGCCATGTTGCTGTGCTGCAACCATCAACTCATCAGCACCCATCAACTCGTCATTTACATCAGGTATAACTCCCAGTGCAATCCCTCCCCCCTCCCCCCTCCCCATGATAGGCCCCGGTGTGTGATGTTCCCCTTCCCGAGTCCAAGTGATCTCATTGTTCAGTTCCCACCTATGAGTGAGAACATGCGGTGTTTGGTTTTCTGTTCTTGCGATAGTTTGCTGAGAATGATGGTTTCCAGCTGCATCCATGTCCCTACAAAGGACACAAACTCATCCTTTTTTATGGCTGCATAGTATTCCATGGTGTGTATGTGCCACATTTTCTTAATCCAGTCTGTCACTGATGGACATTTGGGTTGATTCCAAGTCTTTGCTATTGTGAATAGTGCCGCAATAAACATACGTGTGCATGTGTCTTTATAGCAGCATGATTTATAATCCTTTGGGTATATACCCAGTAATGGGATGGCTGGGTCATATGGTACATCTAGTTCTAGATCCTTGAGGAATCGCCATACTGTTTTCCATAATGGTTGAACTAGTTTACAATCCCACCAACAGTGTAAAAGTGTTCCTATTTCTCCACATCCTCTCCAGCACCTGTTGTTTCGATTGTTCTATTTATTGTCATTAATCTATTACTGTGCTTAATTTATAAATTAAACTTTATCATAGCCCTGTTTATCTAGGGAAAAACATAATGTATTCAGTACACTGAATTCCGTACAGTCCACAATTTCAGGCATCCACTGGGGGTCTTGGAATGTATCCCTATGGATAAGGGGGACTACTGTATGTGGAAAATACTTTAAATGAAATGCTCAATGATTAGCTTTCAGAGAATCCATTTTATTTTTTATATGTGGAATGCTCTCAAACCTCTGAACATACTAATTCAAATTTTCAAAACTTTGTATCTTTTCCATCATTAACTCTGCTTCCTTGGAATTTTTTCCTCAATTTTTTTTCAGATTGATTTGCTATTTCATGCTGTTTTCTTACAAAGTTTGGTGATTCCTGGCTGCCTGTTTATACTCACAAAGAAGACATAGAATTATTAATATTCATAGTGAGCATGGCACCATTATAACTTTTGTGGGCCACCTTCTCCATACAAGAATATTTAAAATTATATTTGATAGCTGCATTGGTATAAAGATGAATGTATTTCAGGCTGAAGCATATTCATTTTTTAAAATTCCCATTTCAAAAGAAATTAGAACATTTTATTGGGCCCCTAACAGTGTCATGGGCCCCAGGCACAAGCACTGTGCCCATTTTGCCTAGTGGAGAGGCCTGGTAGTAGAAGGAGGTTGTTCTCAGTGCATGGGATTGTGGATTATAGTTACAGCAACCCATGCAAAAGAGGCATAGACCTCTTTTCAGGGTTTACACAGAGTTTGTGTGCCTTTGCGGTACAGGGACCCCGGCCACCTGGCAGCAGCTAGACCTTCCCTAGGGCATGATCCTATACTTGTTTTCACCTCTAAGGCACAAGTTCAGAAAACTCAGAGGCAAATCAACCATTCTACCAAGAATGTGTTCTCTTGAATTCATGCTAAGGGCAAACCCTAAAGCCATCCACAAAGTCAGCGATTTGGCAGCCTTTTAACTAGCAACCCTGCCAGTTCTGGCGAGGCCTCTTCCCATGTGCCAGCCATTGCCACATATTGTAATTTTTTCCCAGAGTCCTTTTGGGAAACTTCACTTTTTCAGGGGCCTCCTTCTTAGCCTGTATTGTGTTGTGGATTCCCCCCAGCTGCTGCATCATTGATTTGATCCCCTTCTCTGTTTATGCCCTAGAAATTCCTCAGTGTTGCTGATCTACTGAAGTCTTTGTTCCTGGCTTGCCAGGACTGCCTTGGAATCTTTCTTATTTTTATATTACTTCTGTTATTTCAGTACAATTTTGAGATGGACAAAAATTGCCATATGTGCTTTAATAACCATTTTAGACTGATGTGTGAAATAGTAAATTTGTTTGTTATAGATAATGTTATAAGCATAAAGAAATGTAATAGCAAGTCATGTCAGCCACCTGGGTATCTCCCAGTCCTCCGGCTTGCACTAGCAAAACATATTTTTGTTGTTCAAAATATGTTCAGCTCATCATCTCTTTAACTTAGCTTTCCTGTTTCTTCCGAATATTTAACGTATTTTGCATCTCACTTCCTAGTGATGCTGATTTCTCTCCACTGCATTACATCCAATGATTATTATAGCTTTGTATTACATCTCAAAATCAGGAAGTGTGATTCATCTAACTTTATTCTTCTTTTTCAAAATTGTTTTGGCTATTACAGGTCATTTGTCTTTTTATATAACTTTTTAAATCAGTATGTATATATATTTAAAAGGCTGTTTGGATTATAATTGGAATTGTATTAAGCCTATAGATCACTTTGGGGAGAACTGACATCTTTGCTAAGTCTTCCAACTCATGAATATATGTCTGTCCATTTACTTAGGTTTTCTTTGCTTTCAGCACTATTTTGTAGTCAGCACACACATTTTGTAAATATTATATTAAATATTTTACTAAGTATTTAGTTTTCTTTGGAGCAATTATAAATGGCATTGCCTTTTAAATTTTGGTTGTTAGTTTATAAAAATGAGATTGATTTTTTAATCTTATATTTATGACACTGCTGAACTCATTAATTCTAAAAGTATTTTTGTATATTCCTTGATATTTTCTATGAGACAGTCATGTCATCTACAAATAAGAATAGTTGGCCAGGCACGGTGGCTCACACCTGTAATTCCAGCACTTTGGGAGGCTGTGGTGGGTGGATCACAAGGTCAGGAGATCAAGACCATCCTGACCAACATGGTGAAACCCCACCTCTACTAAAAATACTCTACTAAAAATTAGCTGGGTGTAGTGAAATGTGCCTGTAATCCCAGCTACTTGGGAGGCTGAGACAGGAGAATTGCTTGAACTCAGGAGGTGGAGGTTGCCGTGAGCCCAGATCACACCACTGTACTTCAGCCTGGCAACAGGGTGAGACTGTCTAAAAAAGAAAAGAATAGTCTTATTTCTTTTTTCCTATCCTATATGAATTTTACGTATTTTTGCTTGCTTTATTGCTTGGGCTAAGATTTTGAATCTGATGTTGAATACAAGTGTTTAGTGTGAACAGTCATGCCTGTTCCCTATTTTAGAGAGAAAGTAGTCTTTCACCACTAATAATAATGTTACCTGTAGGTTTCCTGTAGATGTTTATTATTAGTTTGAAGAAGTTCTGTCTGTATTAGTCTGTTCTCACACTGCTAATAAAGAAACACCTGAGACTGGGTAACTTATAAAGGAAAGAGGTGTCAAGGACTCAAAGTTCCACACGGCTAGGGAGGCTTCACAATTATGGCAAAAGGCAAAGGAGGAGCAAAGTCATGTCTTACATGACAGCAGGCAAGAGAGAGCATGTGCAGGGGAACTCCCCTTTATAAAACCATTAGATCTTGTGAGACTTATTCACTATCATGAGAACAGCATGGGACAAACCTGCCCCCCATGATTCAGTTACTTCCCACCAGGCCCCTCCCTCCACACGTGGGAATTATGGGAGCTACAATTCAAGATGAGATTGGAGTGGGAACACAGCAAAACCATATCAATCTTCAGTGAGAGTTTTTATCTTGGATAGATGTTAAACTTTGTCAAATTATTTTTCTGCACCAATTGATATAGTCCTGTTTTTTTCTTCTATAGACTGTTAATATGGTGGGCTACTGGATGACTCAAAGTTCTTTGGAGAATCAGAATGAATAAAATGTATATGTATATACACATTTTATACATATACATACAAATGTGTGTGAGATTTATTATAAGGAATTGGTTTGTGTGATAATGGAGGCTGGCAAATCCAAAATCTGCAGAGCTGATGTCCCAGTTGGAATCCAAAGGCTGGCAGGCTACTGTACAAGAAGAAAGATCCTATGCCCCAGTGTGAAAGCCATCAGGCAGGAGGAACCTGTGTTCTAACCTGAAGACCATCAGACAAGAGAATTCCCTCTCTCTCTTGCTAGAGGGTCATTTTGTTCCATTTGAGCTTTCAACTGATTGGATGAGATCCACCCAAATTAGAGAGGGCAATGTACTTTACTCATTCTACTGATTTGCATGTTAATCTCATCCAAAAACACCCTCATAGAAACAGATGGAATAAGTATCTGGGCACCCCATGGCTCAGTCAAGTTGTCACATAAAATTAACTGTCACAACTACAGTGGTCGATTTTCAAACATCAAAGCAGCTTTACATTCTCAGGATAAACCCACTTGGTAATGGATTCCATTGTATAACATTTTTATTGAGGTTTCTGTATTATGTTCATGAGGGATATTGGTCTGTAGTTTTCTTTTTGTTCTGTGTTTGTCTGGTGTTGATATTAGGGTAATGCTGGCCTTGTAAAATGAATTGGGAAAGGCTCTCTCTACTTTTATTTTCCAAACAGATTGCATAGCATTGTTATATCTTCTTTAAATGTTTGTAGAATTAGACAGTGAAACCATCAAAGCAAGTGAATTTTATTTCAGAAGATGTTTAATAACAAATTCAATTTATTTGGTCAACTTCGGGAAATTTTCAGTCATTATTCCTTCACCTATTTTACTAGCACTACATCCTTTATCTTCTTCTTTAACTTAAGAGACACAAATGTTAGGCCTCTTGCTTTTGTCTTCCTCTACTGTTCAGGCTGGATAATTTCTATTGATCAATCTTTAAGTTCATTTACTTTCTCCTCTGTCATATCCAGTCTGTTATTTAGTCCATCTAGTTAATTTTTAAATTTTTATTATGTACTTTACAGTTCCAAAATTTCCACTTGCTTCTTATCTTAAACCTTTTACTGTGACTTTCTATTCTTCCATCCACTTTAGCAGTGTTTGCAAACTTTCTTCAAGCATTTTTACAGTTGCTGCATTCAAGTCTTTGTCTGATAATACAAACATTTGTGTGGCCATGGTATAGGAGTCTTTTGATTGTTCTTTTCCATGCAAGTGAAGATTTCCCTGGTGCTCTGGATGCTAAGGAATTTTGGATTGGATAGATACCCAGGAATGAAATGTATATTAAAAATACAATTTTGAAGGAAAGAAAAAACCTTTTCTGCTTCAAAATTAATACCTATTTATTATAGAAAAAAGTTTTTAAAACTAATAAAAAGAGAAAAGAAAATTACCTATAACTTAACTATATATTTTTTTCCTCCACTTATATATGATCTCTCTCAGAATGCATCTGAAGTTTAATTTCCACAGAATTAATTTGATTTACTAAGGTCTACTCTTTACTTCCTCAAATACAGATTTTAATTCTCTGATTGCAATGTTAGCTTTCTTTTAAACATCCCTTTCCTCATCCTGATCCCTCCTCATTTCATTTTGTTGCCTTTATGTCTTATCCTTTTGAATTTATAATGTCATATTATTTCTCAGCCTATTACTTCTCTTATCAGTTTCTGATCTCCAGTAAAGGCCATGTTCTCCTGACATTATTGAGGATTCCAAAACATTTCTAGTGTTCTTTTGGGTCCGGTGGAAGTCATTTTCCAGCAACTGTGCTTCCGCTGAATTTTGAGGCGTTATTAAGTTTGCAATAATATTCATAGGTTGTTGTTACTTTACACTTTTTTCCCCACTCAAGTGATAATGACTTTTGTAGAATTAATATTTCTGATTTTCCCAATATAGAAAGAATAAGCAGTATGAGATAGCCTTTAAACGTTTTTCCCACTCTAACGATAACGAACTTTGTAGAATTAATACTCCTGAATTTCCCAATATAGAAAGAATAAGTGATATGAAGTAGCCTCTAAACTATTCCCAGCATCCATTAGACCTTCATATATTTAGACACATAGATCTATTGGACTTGTGGAATGAGGATTATGCCAGTTAGGGTGCTTTGGGTACAAGTAACATAATACCAAAGACAGAGTCGGGTTTCAGGCTTAGTAGGACCAGATCTCTAGACACCTCTGTTTCCACTTTGTTTTCAGTTGGATTTTGTTTGCAGCTGTGGAAGTGCTATGCACTTCACTATTCAGAAAATCTCTGAGATTGGTTCTGTTCTCAAAATCATCAAGCCAGAGTCTCAGGTTGTACACATATTGGATCAACTTAAGTTATGTGCTCATGCTCTAAGCTACTAGAGGCTGTCATAAGAATCTCCCAGATTTCATTTTTCATATGGTAGTAAGCAGTCTGCATCCCACCAAATCTACACACATCGTGTGAGTTATCCCTAAAGAGGAAGAGAGGTTGGATATTGAATATCATTCCCCCAACGTACACACACACAATGCCTACTACAAGGAAGTTGTCCACACCTAGACCACTGGCACTATGAGTCAATGGAATACATGTTCTCCCAGGCACAGCTCCCACATTGAGCACTTATTTGTGGAGACGAATCTCTAAGAATGTGATAGTGGATTATAATTTATCAGCCAGGCAGAACCCTGTTGGTTTTATTTAATGATTCATGGCTATATCTCTAATTTTTTAAAAATCCAACATAATCAATCTTATACCTGGCAGAAATTTCATCCTAAATTCTAACGGTAAGATATCTGTTAGGATCAATTTCAATTTTGTTTTTTGTTTTTTTTTTTTTGTAAGATGAGCCAGGTGCTAGCCATTTCCACCATAGATATTTAAATTTCTCAAAATGTTATTTTATATTCAGCTATCTTAAGTACCAAGTTAATTTTTTTGTTCCACAAGTAACTTGAGAAACATTCAATGAAACAATTTAAAAATATCTCTCATGAATGTAAAATTCCATAGTAGATAAAATCATAGTTTAAAAAATAACTCAAGACTATGTAATACAAAAGCACAGATACTGCAAACCAAAAAGAATAACCAGATCAATTATCCTTATTTTTGTTGGTGGAAAATTGTATTTTCTCTAATTGAGCCTCAAATTTGACTCTGAGCTTCCCAGCAGCCAAAGGAAAAATGGGGACATAGTTAGATCATTCTCAAATATCAAATTGTAATAGTCCTTTAAATTTTTTAATTTTTTCATGACACTAAATATTTAATGAGTATATAGGGAGTTCTGAGCATCATAGAATATCTTCCTTGTCAACATTCCTTTAAGTAATACATTTGCAAGATCCTTGTGACTGTTTTTATAGTATATTTCAATATACACTGAAATAACTGAAAAGTTATAATTAACAATTATTTAATTAAAGACATTCTGTGAGGGGCTGAGTAATGTGTTGCAAGTATATGGCCTTTCTATGACTCAATTTGATCCTAGAACAAAGTTTTAAATAGCTTGATAAATTTTTAGACTATGAATTCTTCAGATAATCTGTTTATTTCTTCTCTCAGCCTTTTAACAGTGTTTGATGGTCTTTCATTCAATTCTTTCAATAACCTGAGGTAATACTCTTATTTTCACTAAGTTATGTGTAAGGAAGTAGAAGCTCAGAGGAGTGAAATGCTTCATAGATGGTCAAACAGCAAGTAAATGTCTTGGAAGAGACTTAAACACAGGTGCTCCGATTCCAGATTTTAAAACTGCATTTATTAAGCACCTATTGTGATTAGGCAGTGCTCTAGGGGATGGGGGTAGTTGACTAAAATATAATTCCTGCTCTCAAAGAACTAGTAGAAAAAATAGATATACAAAGATATCATTTTATGCAATTCAGCCAATGTTCTTTGCTTTCATTATACCAAGGATGCAAAACCAGTACGAATGGAGTAAAAAGTTTAGCCATATAAGATTGCTGGATAGGAATGAATGTTTCTGAACAACTCTTCCAGATCATGATCTAAATTGTGTGATACACTATTGCTAAAAACTCCGTAAGTATTGAAAGAAACACAGATTAAAAGGACTGGAAGAGTGATTGCTTCATGCAGTTACTGAGCCTCTTTTGGAAAAATCAGAAGGAAGAGGGAAAAACATTCCATTTATTCCCAGGATGATCATAACTAATTTGTATGGTTATTCTTGGCCATACTGAGAAAATAGCATTTGGTGACAAAATGTGGTTCTGAGGATGAAAGTCTTTCAAAGTCAGATGAGACTATCTTGGTCCAAATATTTCAAATTCTGAGAAGTAAACCATTTGGTTGGTGGTGGTGCTAGTGGTGACTTTGCTTAAAATGACAAATTCATGGATGCCCTACCCTAGAAGTGGCTCAGTAGAACGTGGACGACCATCTGTGAGGATAGTCAGAAAGGATGACTTGGCATTAGTCATGTTTCACTCATAGATAATGAAATTATCTTGGAAATCAAATCTCACATAAAACTCAACATACAAAATAGATGAAAGGGGAGTTACTCTGGTTTACTGAATCTAGGGTAAGGGGAGGAAGTCCACCCACACCGTGCCTTGTCGCCTTGTCACTGACCACACCTCCAGGTGATCACTGGAAGCACTATTTGAAAAAAAATAGTGGGACTGGTCCTTGCAATTCAAAGGGTCACAGATCCTAGGACTTTACAAAATAATAGACAATGATGACTTTCCATCAAATGGCCGCTGCAGATGTTAGCAGCCATTAGAGAAATAATAATAATTTACGTTTCTGGTTATTTTCTAGCTGGCCACTTCAGTTGTTCAAACTCAGACAAAGTAGACAGACTTTGGGAGCGATGATTAAAAAGAAAATAAAAAACAGCTCACAGTAATGACCCCTCCCAAGAAAAGACCTAGCAATCTTTCAGCTACAGTAACAGTAATCCCAAACCCACTACAGCATCTAATTGAAATATTGATTCTTCAGTTAGATCTCTAACTTAAAATTCCAGAGCAGAGAGCTCCCCACCACAAGCACCCCTTCGCAGAATCACCACACACAGCACATACTGTTTCCTTCACATTACGCTTCCCCAGGCTTTCATTTCAATTAGTCATTAAAAAAAAAAAAAAAATCAAGAAGTAAAGTATTGTCGGAAAGATTCCAGTCAGTATTTTATTGCCTGAAACAGTTCTCAGGATTAACCATTTCACTGCAGAACGGGAGTTCTGCAGAAACAGCAATGCCTTTGTTTACAGGTAGGGCACTAAGGATAAAGTCAACAAAGTCTACTTTCTTGTAAGTGATTTATCCAACATGTTTGCATTACACAATCTCATTTGTGACATTAAAATTTATTTAAATAAGCACCCAATTTGTTCCAAGAAATTACCACAAATCCAACTTTTGCTATCCTTATATTTTCATTTAGATTCTAAGAGCAACAAAACCCCTTGACGTTATTATCTCCTATGAATACTAATTATGTCACTACAACTGTGTGTCTGCTAATCTTCCAGAAATAATGTGAGAATTACTGGGACGCGATAGGAGCAGAATGGAATTAGAAACCTATTTTGTGAATTTGTCAAAACTACCAGCTTTCTAAGAGTGGTAAAAGCGCATATCCAGAAATTCTTTCATAAAAGGACAAATTACCACAATGAAGATAAATGATCATTCTTAATGGCTCACTTTGAGTACAGACCAGTTGTTAGGTCAGGGCCAGCATTCTGTGAGTTCTGTTATTCTTACAATAAGTTTATTTCACAGTACCTAGTATTTTCATCTCAGAGCACCAGCTTCAACTCCAGTTAAGACCTGTTTGTAATCATGCCTAATGGTTCTGGTTCCTAGGAGAATAAGCATGAAGGTGAAAATCTCCTCTCCAACAGGGAGGGGAATAAACTTGTTCTGGGGACCAGGAACTAATCTGCCCCTCCAAAGGCAGGAAAATGTTTGTCACAGCACAGTGTCTGCCAACTTGTTGGTCTCAAATATTTGCAATTAGAAATTCTGAATGAAGGTGTTATTGTGCTTTGCTTATCCAGAGCTGAAAACAACATACTCATGAACTGTTGTGCTTGAAGGAACCTTTGCTGTCTCCTCCTTAGGTTGCCCCATTTTGCAGTGATAACTGAGACTGCAAGCAATTGAGAAACTGAGGCATAGTAGTGAATGGGTCTGCCACAGGAATACATGTGGTCACATAGGGCAAACCAGAATGACAGTGTCTTTATTTCCTGAACCTCTGATCAAGGCTCTTTCCTCTGCTGTAAACTCCAAAATCCTACAGCACCTCTGTATTAGTCCATTCTCAGGCTACTATGAAGAAATACACAAGACTGGGTAATTTCTAATGAAAAGAGGTTTAAATGATTCACAGTTCCTCATGGCTGGGAAGGCCTCAGGAAACTTGCAGTCATAGCAGAAAGGGAAGCAAACATGTCCTTCTTCACAAAGCAGCAGGAGAGAACAGTGCCAACCAAAGGGAGAAAAGCCTCTTATAAAATCATCAAATCTCGTGAGGACTCACTCACTGTCATGAGAACAGCATGGGGGTAACTGCCCCATGATTCAATTACCTCCCACCACTTCCCTCCCATGACACGTGGGGATTATGGGAACTACAAGATGAGAGTTGGGTGGGGACACAGCTGAATCATATCACCTTCAAAACCAAGTCTCAGGCATTTCTCTAAGTCATTTTCTTTCCCTACTCTTCGTTCACTGCAGTGGTCTGTACTGTCACCTTTTCCTGGACCCTGGCCATAGGTTCTGGTTGGTTTCTGTAATCCCAGTCTCGCCCATTCTGATCTCTTCACATGACTCTCAATTTCAACTAGGCTCAAAAGACCATTTTATCTATTTCATCACTGAAACCTTTCCTCACATTTTTATTCTACAGCACTGCTGAACTGCTCACGGTGTAAAGGTGTATACGTGCCCACGCGTTCACATACGTTCACACACACACACATACACATACACACACACATTCTGGATCAGTTCGCCCATGACTTTATTTTTGTGGTCTCCCTTTCCTGAACCCTCCCTCCTATCCATCTGGCTGGTTCCATTCTGTGCCTTTGCAGGCACCTCTCAAGCCTACTCCTCTTCCTCCACACTCCACACCAGGCCTGGGTGAGGAACTTCTACTGTCTGATCTCATGTTCCCAGGTATCTGTTGGTATCTGCACTAAATTTAGATATATTACATAAAACCCTCATGTGAATTTTCCAGATTCAGTTGGGCTTTGTTTCTCCCAATTACTTTAGCCAATGAACATGCAGGCATCACGTGAAAACCATGTCTGTTGACTTATAAATATTGACACGAATAGGTGACAGGTAGTTAGGAAGTGTTTACACAGCCTTCGTGAAATTTCTAGGCATCTATTACTTCATCTCTTTTTCAGTTCAGTGAATTATTTTGAATATAGCACCTGTGCTCCTTCTGATTCTCACAGAATTACAATAGAAACTCTTGACATAATTTTGCTTCTGCCTTTCAAAACCTGATATTAGTTGTGAACAACCATGTGTTTTCCTTTAAAGAGTTCTATCATTGGGCCCATAAAATGTTGTCTCTGAGAAGAATGAAATTCTTAATTGTGTTTGTGATGAGATATATGAATAAATAAATAGAATGCATTAATATTT
Source organism: Mandrillus leucophaeus (assembly GCF_000951045.1). Lineage (NCBI taxonomy): Eukaryota > Metazoa > Chordata > Mammalia > Primates > Cercopithecidae > Mandrillus > Mandrillus leucophaeus. The sequence goes on along the minus strand of NW_012109741.1, from coordinate 1,286,858 downwards.
TATTAATAGTTATGGCTATCTTCTAGAATGGTGTGTGCTATGCCAAGTGCAGCTGGTTGTATTTTAAGTATCTTTTTTATATGTCTGTTTCCCACACTTAGTTCCAGGCTAATTGCCTGATTCAGATTGTGCGGCCAGAACCCAGCACAGTATCTGGCACATGATAAAAACTCAATACTTTTTGAATGAAACATTTATGTAGTCCTAAACTCTGTGGAACCTTGGCTAGCTTTCACCACTTTCCCTAATACTCCTTAAAAAAAAGTCAGTTCACACTTAAATTCTAGTCACACTTTATCACTAAAAGAGGTTTGCCCCCTATATATATTGTGTTTCCACCCTCACCACTTCTCTCACAGTCTCATACTAAGGTCATGAATAACTTTAGTTTTACTAAATCCAAAGCCTTCAGTTTTGACTCATTTGCTCCATTCGACACTATTCACAACTCCTCCTCTTTAAAGCATTTTCTTTTCCCAGGTCCTGTGACATTTCTCCTGGTTTTTCCATCTCTGGCCACACATTCCCATCCTCCAGTGTGGGCTGCTCTTCACTCACCCTTCAAATGTCTCCATCTCTCAGGCCTCTATCTTCAGCCTCTTCTCTTCTCATCTACGTATTCTCTCTGAAGTTTGCCATCACCTTTCATGATTTCAATTACCATGGAAAGTAGAATGTCTCTCTCAAATTCTACCTCCATTGTAAACTTTTCTCCTAAGCTTTTAGTTAAAGGAAAGGGTGAAAGTGTACTCCCTACTCATCATTTGCGAGTAGGACTATCCCTACTGGTGGATATTCCACACATCCCTCAAACTCATTGACAAACTGAACTCCACTTTCTCTGCTTCTCCCACCTCCATGTGTCCTTACCTCTCTGAATGCCAAGATCAACCACCCGGCATGCTGCAGGATGCTTACAGGTGAGATGAGTTACAGACACATGAACTGATTTGTTGAACAGGTGGAACTCATTGCCATTAGGCAAGAGTTTTCTTTTTCCTACATCACGGCCATCAACCGCTCCTGGTTAGGCCTCTTGTGCTTGCCCTTCACATTTTGTGGCACACTGCATGTATTCTGAATGACTTTTTAGTTAGAAGAGCAATCTCATGGAGCTCTCTGTGGCTCACTTTCACATATTTAAAAGTCTAGTCTTTTTAAAGTCAAAACTTTACCATTATCTGTAGCAAACTAACACAGGAACAGAAAACCAAATACCACATGTGCTCACATATAAGTGGGAGCTAAATGAAGAGAACGCATGGATAAAGAGGGGAACAACACACACAAGACGTTTCAAAGGGTTGGGGGTGGGAAGAGGGAGAGGATCCAAGAAAACAACCTATGAGTAGCAGGCTTAATATCTGGGCGATAAAATAATTGGTACAACAAACCTCCATGATACAAGTTTACCTATGTAATAAACCTGTACTTGTACCCCTGAACTTAATATAAAAGTTAACAATTCAAATTAAAAAGATAAAATTAAAACTCCAACTTCTCACTCAATGTAAATCTTCTCCCTGCCCTGAATCATGACTCACATCAGGTCTGACCTATGGACCAGGGACCTAACCCAGGGAGAGAGACAAGGCATGGTCTTCTCTTTCTTCATTTTGTCAGTCTCTTGCTCTGTGGCTTCTGTGTTTCAGTCTCTTCATCTGGAAGAAGTACCTTTAAGTCACAGAGTGACTCCAGGCCAGTAACTACCATGATTTGGCCTCCCTTTTTATTAAAAAAAAGAAGCAGTTGCAGGAAATTACATCTAAGGGCCCTTCCAAATCTAATACTGCAAGATTCTCAGATTCTCTTTCTCAGATGAATAACATTAGTTTGTCCACATCGCCTTGATTAGTTTTGAATTCTTAGATTTCTTGCTCATCTAAAAGCTGATTTTAAAAAACTGGGGCTCTATTAGGCATCTTTTTAAGTAAAAGCAATATATGAAGAGGCTGTGTTTCCAAAGAGTAACATCAGCGAAGTGTCTTGTTAACAGTCTCATCACTTCCAATGTGGCTGGGGCTAATGCAACATTTTTCATTTCATGTCACAAGTGGGTCATATGTATATATTTTAAATCATGATCACACTTCAGGCAAGTAGGTCTACAGCCCTACAATGCCCAGTAAGTGCTTCAATTACCCCTAAAGTGATAATCCACAGTTGCATCAAAACATTTTTTTTTCAAATGTCTTGACTGTCATGTAATAGTCTAGCTGTTTTGAAACCATCCTCTAATCTATAATATATTTATGCTTTCAGCTTACAAACATGAGAGTGATGTCATTGATCAAACTTTTGTCAGCAGTTGTATGGTTTCAGATGAAACTCTTGTTATCTTGGTGTTTTCTCTAATACTTTAAATCACAATTTTCTGCGTTAGAACCTATTTCACTCAAGGTGATAGCAATCACAAATTATAAAATTGTGTATGAATCTGTGTGAGAAAGATTTTTAATGTAATTTTAATGAGAATAATGAATGTACACAGTTCAAAAGGACAAACAACTGGTTCCCTACTCTATCCCTCTCTATAACTTTAAGACTTTCCAGTGGCAACTTTTTTTTTTAAGTCTTTTAAGTATTTCTTCTGGTATTTAATGAAATATTTCTAAATAATATCCTATACCACTCATTCCTGATTGTTCAACTTCATATGTTACTTTTTGGTTTCTGAGTTAAGATATAGGTTGGGATATTGTGACAGAGAATAAAATGGCAGTGCCTTAAAGTAAAGAATGATTTTTCTTTGTAACTGAAGGCAGAGCATCAAGTTAGAAGAACCCTTAATCACCTGATCTAAGGCAGGCTATCACCATGACCACAATTCATCCAATGGGATAGGAGATGAGAATGGGAACTTGTTGCTTCCCTTTAAGACTATAACCCAGGAAACGTATAGATTAATTCTACTTATATCTTACTGTTTAGTATTTAGTGTAATGGCCCCATCTCACTACAGGTGATGTTGGGAACTCTGGTCCTTATGCTGAGAAGCCATACTATTAGCTAAATTTTTCTTACTATGAAAGAAAAAAAACATATATTACTGAGCAACTATTTTTCTTCCACAATTTTCTATTTTGAAAGAGTATTTTACCCGTGAAATCCCCAGTAGCGCACGCGCACACCCCAGCTCGCTTTGCATCCCCGTCCTCCTAACTATCATATCTCAATTTTGGTTAAATCAGTATTTGATGTTTACATTATAAAATATTATTTACAAGTGGATCACATGATATATTTCCTCCTTGCACATCAGGAGATGTATAGTATCTCGATCATATCTCTACTTGTATTGGTCAGCTATTTCTTCAGTAAAGCTCAATTGCCTTAAAAGGTTATCATTAATTTCATGGATCTGCAGGCTTGATTCTGCACCATCTGTATCTCACTTTTCTCCCAGGACCAGCCAGCTAGTGGACTTCACATGGTGATTATAGAAGCAAGAGAAATAAATAAGAAACATACAAATCCCCTGAGAACTAGACAGAGAGCTGGCAACTTCTACTTCAACCCGCATGCCATATGCCCAAGGAATTCACATAGGCAAGCCCAGAGTCAAGCTCCCCTACCATAAGAGTGTGCCAATTATGTGTCTGCAGAAAGGGGAGGAGAATTTGAGACAAATAATTTAAACCATCACACCAAGAAGGTTGGATTCTCCTGCTCAATCCAATGGCTGCTCTTCAGGTCTGCTATGTACTGCTCATGATGAATTTTCCAATATTTACCAAGGAAACGTCTTTACATTCAACCTGTTTCCAGAATCCCATGTCTTCCTTCCAAAGATTACTCCCTTTTCTATGGGTGCCTATATATCCTTGGCTGTCTTTCATATTTAAAACTGAAGTGAGAAATGCTATTGTCACCTCTGCGGGTATTGAAGGTTTCACATGAAGGCATAGGGCAAAGACTCAGCCCTTTGATACAGGCACTCCAAAATGTCATTATTCATAAGTACTTTTCTCTTAAGTTATCAATTTCATTCAAAGAATAATTTTTCAAACTTTAATCTGGGGGAAGGTGATGGCTGGCAACATTTTCAAAGCTGAGATGGGAAAGTGTGATGTCTTCATTAAGTAACTTATTATTTTTGAGACCAGTTCTCACTTTGTCACCCAGGCTGGAGTGCAGTGGTGCGATCTCAGCTCACTGAAACCTCCACCTCCCAGGTTCAAGTGATTATCATGCCTCAGCCTCCCAAGTAGCTGGGATTATAGGTGTGTGCCACCACACCTGGCTAATTTTTGTATTTTTTGGTAGAGATGGGGTTTCACCATGTTGGCTAGGCTGGTCTCGAATTCCTGGCCTCAAGTGGTTCACCTGCCTCAGCCTCCCAAAGTGCTGGGATTACAAGTGTGAGTCACTGTGCCCAGCATCATTTAGTAACTTCTAAAGGACGATTTATGGAAAGGAAAATTATTCCAGAAGGGAGGTCTAAGATGCAAAAATAGAATAGTAGATAGGCATATCTAAAATGTGGAGATAAAATAAAATGCTAAATAGTTTTCAGCAATGCCTCAGTCCTTCTGTTCTTAAGTATACATCCTAGATGACATGAATCGATATGATTTGGCTGTGTCCCCACCCAAATCTCATCTTGAATTGTAACCCCCATGATATCTACATGTCGAGGGAGAAACTGGGTGAGAGGTGATTAGATCATGGGGGTGGTTCCCCCATGCTGTACTCATGATAGCGAGTGAGCTCTCACAAGATCTGATGCTTTTATAAGTGTTTGATAGTTCCTCCTTCACATGTTCACACTCTCTCTTGCCAAATGTTATTCCCCTTTTGCCACGATTATAACTTTCCTGAATCCTCCCTAGCCATGTGGAACTGTAAGTCAATTACACCTGTTTCCTTTATAAATTACCCAGTCTCAGGCAGTTCTTCAGAGCAATGTGAAAACTGACTAATACATGAATTCTCACAAAAGCGTTGTTCATAATAGAAAAACTGGAGAAACTACCTATTGGCAAGAAAATAGATAACAAATTATGATCTCATTCATGGAATATTATATAGCAGTGGATAGGAATAAAATGCAGCTACACAAAGCAATGTGTTTTCTTGAAAATATAATGTTGAGTTTTTTTAAAGCAAGTCCTAAAAAGAGTATAACATTATTAAACATATCCAACAAAGTTAGTTAACCTTTGTTAAAATTGTTTAAATTTAAAATTTTTCTATCGTTGCTGCAATCCAACAAATTTTTCTGTTTTTCTATTGTTGTTGCAATTCAACAAATTTTTCTGTTTTTCTATTGTTGCTGCAATTCAACAAATTTTTCAGATAAAAACAAGTAACAAAAAACATCAGAAGTGGTTCCCTCTGAGGAGGAAATAGAGGAGAAGGTGATAGAGAAAAAGCACATAACAATTTACAGGTAATGCATAAACCATACACTTGATGGTGGATACATGGATGTTCATCAATTGTCATGTTTTATAACTTGGTGTATTATTTTGTTTTCATGATGCCAAAAAAGACATATCTGAGACTGTGCAATTTACAAAAGAAAGAGGTTTAATGCACTTACAGTTTCACGTGGCTGGGGAGGCCTCACAATCATGGTGGAAGCAAGGAGGAGCAATTAACATCTTATGTGGATGGCAGGAGGCAAAGAGAGAGTTTGTGCAGGGAAACCCACATTTTTAAAACCCTCAGATCTTGTGAGACCCATTCACTGTCACAAGAATAGCACAGGAAAGACCTGCCCCCATAATTCAGTCATTTCCCACCAGGTCCCTCCCACAACACATGGAAATTATGGGAGTTACTAGGTGAGATTTGGGTTGGGACACAGAGCCAAACCATATCATTCCACCCTTGGCCTCTCCCAAATCTCATATCTTTACATTTCAAAACCAATTACGCCTTCCCAACAGTCTCCAAAGTCTCAACTCATTTCAGCATTAACTCAAAAGTCCAGAATCCAAAGTCTCATCTGAGACAAGGCAAGTCCCTTCTGTCTATAAACCTGTAAAATCAAAAGCAAGTTAGTTACTTCCTAGATACAATAGGGGTACAGGAATTGGGTAAATACAGCAATTCCAAATGGGAGAAATTGACCAAAACAAATGAGCTACAGGTCTCCTGCAAGTCCATACTCCAGTAGGGCAGTCAAATCTTAAAACTCCAAAATGATCTCCTTGAATCCATGTCTCACATCCAGATCACCCTGATGCAAGAGGTGGGTTCCCATGGTCCCGGGGAGCTCTATCCCTATCACTTTGCAGGGTACAGCCTCCCTTCTGGCTGCCTTCAAAGCCCTGGCATTGAGTGTCTGTGGCTTTTCCAAGCACATAGTGCCAGCTGTCAGTGGATCTACCATTCTGGGATCTGAAGGATGGTGGCCCTCTTCTCACAGCTCTACTAGGCAGTGCCCCAACAGGGACTCTGTGTGGGGGCTCTGACCCCACATTTCCCTTCTGTACTGCCCTAGCAAAGGTTCTCCATGAGAGCCCCACCCCTTCCGCAAACATCTGCCTGGGTATACATGTTTCCATACATCTTCTGAAATCTAGGTGGAGGTTCCCAAATCTCAATTCCTGACTTTTGTGCACTCACAGGCTCAACACTACAGAGAGGCTGACAAGGGTTGAGGCTTGCACCCTCTAAAGCCACAGCCCGAGCTCTGCATTGGCCCCTTTCAGCCATGGCTAGAGAGGCTAAGATGCAGGGCACCAAGTCCCTAGGGTGCACCCAACATGGTTACCCTGGGCCTGGCCCATGAAACCACTTCTTCCTCCTAGGCCTCCAGGCCTATGATGGGAGGGGCTGCTGTGAAGACCTCTGACATGCCCTGGAGACATTTTCTCCATTGTCTTGGGGAATAACATTTGGCTTTTCATTACTTATGCAAATTTCTGCAACAGGCTTGAATTTCTCCTCAGAAAATGGGATTTTTTTTTTTCTATCACATTGTCAGGCTGCAAATCTTCTGAACTTTTATGCTCTGCTTCCCTTATAAAACTGAATGCCTTCAACAGCACCAAAGTCACCTCTTGAATGCTTTGCTGCTTAGAAATTTCTTCTGCCAGTTACCCTAAATCATCTCTCTCAAGTTCAAAGTTCCACAAATCTCTGGGACAGGAGCAAAATGCCACCACTCTCTTTGCTAAGACATAATAAGAGTTACCTTTGCTCCAGTTCCCAACAAGTTCCACATTTCCATCTGAGACCACCTTAGCCTGGACTTTATTATTCATATCACTATCAGCATTTTGGGCAAAGCCATTCAACAAGTTTCTAGAAAGTTCCAAATTTCCCACATTTTTCTGCTTTTTTTTTTTTTTTTGAGATGGAGTCTTGCTCTGTTGCAGTGGCGCGATCTTGGCTCATGGCAAGCTCCACCTCTCAAGTTCATGCTATTCTTCTGCCTTGGCCTCCTGAGTAGCTGAGACTACAGGTGCCTGCCACCATGGCTGGCTAATTTTTTGTATTTTTAGTAGAGACGGGGTTTCACCATGTTAGCCAGGATGGTCTTGATCTCCTGACCTTGTGATCCGCCTGCCTCGGCCTCCCAAAGTGCTGGGAGCCACTGCACCTGGCCTTTTCTGTCTTCTTCTAAGCCCAACAAATTTTTCAACCTCTGCCTGTTACCCATTTCTACCCCATTCTATTGGTACCAATTTTCTGTATTAGTCCATTTTCTTGCTACTGATAAAGACATACCCAAGACTGGGCAATTTACAAAAGAAAGAGGTTTAAGCACTTATGGTTCCACATGGCTGGGGAGGCCTCACAATCATGGCAAAAGGCAAAGAGGAGCAAGTCACATCTTATGTGGATGGCAGCGGGCAAAGAGAGAGCTTGTGCAGGGCAATTCCCATTTTTAAAACTATTGGATCTCATGAGACCCATTCACTAGCACAAGAACAGCACGGGAAAGACCTGTCTCCATAATTCAGTCATCTCCCACCAGGCCCCTCCCATGACGTGGGAATTATGAGAACTACAAGATGAGATTTTGGTGGGGACAAAGAGCCAAACCACATCACTTGGATAAATTATTTTATATGTATCAAATATGTGGAATAGATTACAGAAAAGAAAAAGCAAGATAGGAATAAAATACCAGAAAATAATAGCATGTTAGGCCAGAGGCAGGTTATCAGGACTGAGGTGTTTTTAGGTTCCTTGCAATGTTGTGAATGAGTATGGAACTATTGATAATTTGGGGCTTTAAGCTAGACAGGCATGTTAAAATTTTAAGGGTAACAATTGGGGGGGGGAAAACAGTAAAGAACTTTCAAATCAGAAGGAAAGTTAGAGGAAAGAAGCATAAAAAGAGAGAAAAATTTAAAAACACCAAGTAAAAGGTAAAAATAAAACTAAATACATCAGCAACCACAATAAATATAAATGGACTATACTCACCAATTAAAAAACAGAGATGTTTAGATACGAATTTTTAAAAATCTAGCCAAATGCTTATATGCAACACACTTAAAAGAACACAGAAAGGTAACAAGTACAGAAAACTATGTATCAGGAAAATACCACATGAAGGAAAGTTGGTTTTATGATATCAGAAAAATACTTTAAGGCCAAAAGCATTATTAGACTTGAAAAGGATCACTATATAATGGCAATTTTTTAAAGTTTACTCAAAAATGTAACAATTATAAACTACTTCAATATAATAACATAGTTTGAAAATATACCAGGGTAAAAATCTATGATAGACAGCTAAGCTGCCTTCCATCTAACCTCCAGAGAAATGTAATGTCAATTCTAGATCCATTTACTTGAAATCTGTCTCCCTCCCCAACTTTACCCCACCAATCCTCACCCTGTGCTATGTAGGCTGTGTTTCCAAGGTTCCCATGTCAGCCAGATTTTCAGTGTGTTTGGCCAATGGGAAGTCATTTTTCTCTTTCCATACCTAATGTTGCATCTCTAGCAACAGTAGCATCTCCACACTGGTTCCAAATTCCGCCTATTAATCCTCCCCTTGGTTCCAGTCATCCAAACTCCCCCTTTTGTTCCCAGAGCCTAGGAGTAGTCATCATTCCCTGCTAGTACCAATCTCTAGGTTTTCCTCTGTTTTCTCTTTGACTTTTCAGCTCTTCCACCACCAGGACAACAAAGTGGATGCATTACATTTCCCTTTTTTCAGGTACTAAGATTGACTCCTGTTTCTACTTGAAACCTGTATTAGTTTTCCACAGTTTCTATAACAAATTACCACATATTTAGTGGCTTAAGACAACAAAAATCTATTACCTTACAGATGTGTGGGCCAAAAGTCTGGTGGATCTTTCTGGTTCTGTGCTTTGAGTCTCATAAGGCCAAAATCAAGGTGTCAGCTGGGCTGCATTCCTTTCTGGAGACAAGAATGTCCAGTGACATTCAGGTTACTACCAGAATTTAGTTCCATGTGGTTGTAGGGCTGAAGTTCCTGATCCCTTGCTGGCCATCATCTGGAAACTGCTTTCAACTCCTAGATGCTGCCTGCCTCATGGCCTCCATTCTTCATCTTTAATGACAGGAAGTGTGTCAAGTCCTCATGATTCTGCATCTTTTCTATCTCTTCTGCCTCCTCATCTTTTGCCATATTTCTCTCATTGACTCTTTTGCCTTCCTCTTCTGACTTTATGTGCCCATGCAATAATATTGGGCCTACTTGAATAATCCAGAATAATGTCCTGACTTCATGCCAGCTGATTATCAACCTTAATTCCAACTGCAAAGTGTATTCTCCCATGCAATATCACATATTCACAAGCCTAATACCAGTGAGCAAAGATTATGGGAGACCAAATTATTGTCTCCAATAATTTTTTGGAGACACTATATTGTTCCTAAGAATTTTTGGTTTCCTCCAGCTTGAGACTGACTTGACCTGTAACGGGTGACTTCCAACAAGACCTGGTGTGAAAAGGAAAATTATTCTGAAAGTGTAGGCTTAGACTTTGCATTGTTCTCCCAGCTCTCTGGGAGCCCCAGGGAAGTGACTCAAGTGCCCCCAACCCCCGCCAAAAATCAGCACAGAGGTTAAGCTAAGTGATTAGGACTACATGCCTCCTTCTTTTTCTCATCAGCATTTTACAAGTAAGAAGTAAAGGCTTAGAGAGACCAAGTCATTGCCTAAGGTCACTAAATTAGTTAATGGCAAAGCAATGAAAATATTTTATATTCATTCATTCATTTATCTATCAAGTAACACTTGCTACGCCCCAGCATGCTGAGTGCACTGGGGAAACAAACATGAAATAAACCTTATCCATCCACCTTGCAGAGATTCTTGTTTATCTAGGACACAATTGCAATAAACATGTTTGCATGCTTTATGCTGGTTCCTTGAAATTTCCCACACATTTTTACATAGAAATTTGATTTGCTCTAGGAACATCTGCTTTAGCTCAAATGCAGCTGTCAGACTGGTGGGACCTGATTCAAATCTAGGCTGTGTGTTCCCAGGCAATTTGGTTAGTAATAGTGCTTACCTAATAGGGTTTTTGTATGCAGGATTGAGTTGCTGCATGTAAATCATTTAAAACTGGCATGTAACAAGCATTTAACACATGATAGCTGTCATCGTTATCATTATTATTTAACCTCCTTGAGCCTTAGTTTTATTGTTTCTAAAGTGAGAACAATAATAATCTTCTCGAAGGGTGATTTAAGAATTAAATGACATAGTATATGTATATATAACATCCAGTTTGCACATGCCCTCACTCCCTCCTCAGTAACCTCACTAACAAACTTATTAACTGTATAGCTTATACCATTAAGAAAGCACTTCAGGGAGGGTCTTTGGTGAAGAAGACAAGCATCAGTCTGAGGATTTTAGGATTCTGTAATGGATCTGAAATTAGGCAAGGGGCTTGGCCTTTCCAATCCTGTTTCCTCATTCATGAAGAACAGGTTGCTAAGATGCTAGATCCCAGAACCTAGAATTCTTCTGTTGCTTTAGAAATGAAACCAGAATATAGTCGTCTTCTCCTGTTGTGTTTTTAGATTAACCAGAGAGTTAAACCATTCTCTGGAAATGTAAACTTCCAAAATGCACTAGATTTGCAAATTTCATTCAACACAAAGTTTTGGAAGTCAGTCTCACTGCTCATCTAGTTCTCCTTTTGTTGATGTGGTTGGTCTTCCTGGGGGAGCTCTTGGATAATCCAAAAGATGAGACAAGAAACCTGAAGCCAGGTGGGACCCAGAGAGGCACCTAACATGAAAGTGAGCCAGACCCAAGAGAGACGGGTTTCTTCTTGTCCAGAGACGCTACTCAGGAGAAGCCGCAAACCAAGGTTGTCAGAAGAGGCAGTGTGAGGACAGAACCCTAAGACAGTGGGGAAGGAGGAGAAAGATGGCTCTTATAAACATTCACCACTATCCACTGAGGGTGCTGCACCCACCTCTGGAGCTCGGTCCCCCCATGTTTGGACCTGTAGGGTCCCTGTTGAAGAAGACCATGAAGCTGTAGGAGGAAGGCCAAGAACCTCACTAGGAGATCCAGGAGGAAAACATGCCAGGTTGAACCAGAAACAAGCACACAGACAGACCATGCTGGGGCAGAAGCAGAGGGTTTTTCTGGCAGAGAGAAGACAGCACCCCCAAAGCAGGGCCATGCCCTTACCCACCTCAAAAAGGGATCTTTTGGTTTGGCTGCAGAGACTCTGTTAAGCTACCTCGAATAATATAGATTTGTTGTTGGGATGAATATTAAATAAAAGAGACAGGATCACAAAATAAGCCAGTTTGTTATCTGAAATCTAAGGAATCACCAGTCCTGGGACTTTAGTGTTTGTTTTCTCCTATTTGTGTCTTTTTGTTCTTCATCTCTTACACATTGGCTTATTTTATGTACTCTTTCAGGTGAGTAAGGAAGTCAGTCTCACTGCTCATCTAGTTCTCCTTTTGTTGATGTGGCTGGTCTTCCTGGGGAGCTCTTGGATAATCCAATAGATGAAACAAAGGGAGAAATCGTGCTGGTTAGGCTCATTCCCTTGTCCTCCCTCACTTTTCAGGCTGGGCTTGACTTCCCTATGGCTCAGTAGCCAGCATAGGAATCAGCTGCCCTCAAGTCCAATATTCACTACAATTCAGGAATGTTAAATAGCAATTCTTCATTCAAGAAACTATCTAGGGTGACTTTTTGTCGATGGGGCTGTTACTCTTTGAAGGGGGTGGTGAATTGGCCATCTCTCTGATGTGCATGTCTAGTGAATATCCATCTTTGTTCATATAACAAACATTAACTAAGAGTCTAGTTAATGGGCCCGTGCCTACCAAGCCCTGGGCACTCAGGATGGGTCCATTCCTGGCCCACTGGATCAGGATGGGTCCATTCCTGGCCCACTGGATCCAGTCAGTGGCAGTGCCTGGAAGGAAGAAGTTCCAACCTAGGAATGGATATCACAGGTACTTGACATCTTGGCCTTATGTGTGACAGGAGGAGAGACCAAGGAGGAAGAAGATGGCAGGCCCTAACCAGAGAGAAGGGGTCTGAGAGGGTGCAGTTCCAGCCTTTGTCCTGGGTGGATTTTTGCCACAGCCTTATGGCACTTGTATCCTTGATGTAGTCACTGGTATCACCACCTCTCCACCCAGGTGCGTTCCTTCTTGTCTGTGTTCCAGGTGATGATGCTAAAAATAATGCTCATACCTATAGGTTCATTTTTAGGGAATCAGACAGATGTGGGGTCTATCTCCGGCTCTGCTCTGTGTCCTTGATAAAGTCACTTAATGTCTCTGGGCTTCAGTGTCCTCATCTACAAAACTATGCTAAGAAAATCTTCCTCATCTATTCCTTATACATGACCACTGTATTTGGGACATTATTTTTATAACTATTGATATGTGATTTGAAATAAGAAAGCTTGACTCTTAAAAGTAGTATCATTCATTCTGTGGTGGGGGACAGATGAGGACTTGGAACAGAGAGGAGGAAGGACTTCCAGGGCAGCAATGTGAAGATGGAAGGGGGATGGTCTGAGGGTTCCTGAGGTCATGGGCTCCAGAGCCTGTTTCTTACATAGCACTCCCTGGGGCTGGCTGTTGCCCTGGTATGAAGGAATCAAGAATTAAAATATCAGAGCCTAGGCCATTGTTGACTTGGGGAATCTTTGGCTAAGGTGACTCTGAGAGGGGCAGGAAGGTGCTTCTCCAAAACACCACTGGAAGGCCCTCTCCAGTCTCCTGTTAAATTGCTGGGATTTGAGGAGCCAGAGAACACTGCAGGGAGAGGTCTCTCCTTTCTCCTTCCACTTGCCCTGTCAGCAGATGAAATGGTCCAATGCCCAGAGCAGCACCCAGGCATCCAGAAAGAAACATGTGATTCCTGGAGGGCAAACAACTAGGCATATCTTCTGTTTTTAAGACCTGGGCCACGTGACAGTTACAGAAGCAACAATAGAAGAAAAGAGACTAAAAATGGGTTTACCACATTGCCAAGTTTTTCCTCCAAGAACTATTTTGAGGCAAGACCGGATCTTTTGGACTGAGAAAACCTTGGAGCTCTTGGATAATTCAGAATAGGAGAGGAGGAGAGATGGGCTAGTCTGCTAATATGGATACGTGGGTGCTGTAGACAGCTTTAATCTGGAAAAATCAAAGTGACACAAATCTTATGCATGTCTACAGTAGGAAAAGGGGTCATACAGGTTATTGTGTTATTATTCTGGGAGTGCCACAAGGATGTAGGCCTGGAAGAGATGATCTTTCATGCTTTTTCTATAGCTCTCCAATGATTGGAGGTCTGTCCAAAGATTCATAGACGTTCAGGTGTGTTTGGTCCACTTAGAGAGTGACCAATTAACTTGCTGCACTTCGGCTATGATTACTCTGAAGTAGACTGGCCCAGGTGTCTCAGTACTGTCAGAATCTAGAGTAGAGACTGCAAAGCCAGGTCCATGACTGCCTCTGGAAGCTCAAAGTTAACATGCAGCTTTTGTCTACAACCAAATGCAAGAGAGCATGCTCAGAGCAGTAGGACTGAGTGAGCTGTGAACAAAAGATGGTTTCCATTCAGTATGGAAGCTAGCAACTTGCCCCCACTTGTTATAATTTTACCTTACTACCTAATTCATCATTTACTCTACATCTACAGGTTCATGCTCCTCAAATCCTTTGCCCAAACTTAAGATACAATATTCAGTCTCCAAAAAGCAAAATTATAATGGAGTTAAAGCTCAAATTCTGCTCTCTGCACAGCTGTGCTATTAATTTTGGCATTTAAGCTTTACTCATGAACCACTTAACACCCCACATACCAGGATGTTTTGGGTAACTATAATGAAATTTATATAAAGAAAATAATTTAAGTATCAGTCTAATTCACATAGATTAATTTAGTTCAAATATAATTTAGTGTTTTTTCTGAATTTGCAATGCTGAATGAGTTATTTTTTAGTAAAATGCAAAAAGGGTCTTTTCTCACCCTTCCCTAGCTGTACAGGGAGATGAACAAGATGTGGTCATCTAGAACTTCCATTTCCATCAATGAAAATTCTAGAAGCTGTCAGTTAATGAAACAGTTCCAAGTGAATGGGTTATTGAATGAAGAAGGAATTGCCTTTTGGGGATGTATTTTGGAAGGTAAAGAGTTTAAATCTGAACTGGCAACCTGAATGACAAAAAACACGACCCTAGAATATTATCTGTGTTAGTGTTTGGTCGAATGCATCATGTTGTTTGTGATTCTACTGAACAATATATAAAGATACAAGAAAAAAAAGAACTAACATGCATTTGTACTTAATTATATGCCGGGCACTGTGCTTGGTACTATGAACACATTAATTTATTGAAGATTATCCTTAAAGTTAACCTCTGTGTCCCCTCATTTATACACTTCAGCATAATAATAGTACTTGCACCAGAGAGTGGTGAGATAATGTGTGTAAAAGCTCAATAAATGTTGCCTGTTTTTTCTATGGCTGCTGCAAGTAATGATAGAGTTAATCCTGCAAGGTAGGTACTTCATGATGTGCACCCGATTAAGCAGGCAGAAAGCAACAAACCCTGCACTGAAACCAGATTTCCTGACTCCAGACCCTCTGTTTTTTCTACTCTGCTTGGTAAGAATGTATAATCACATTTTCACTCGAAATCAACTAGCAAAACATTTTTCTGAGACATAGATGTGAAAGGAAGGAAAACTAGATAGTGATTCCGATGCATGCTTTTGTGTAAGAGAATTCTGGTTTTAAAAATGCAGGCATCACCACCTATTAGCTGTGTGACCTTGGACACATTCTTTAACTTATCTGACCCTTACTTATTTTGTCTGTAAAATTTAAAACTCTTCTGAGCTTTAATATTGCATTAGTTAAGGTAATACTGATTTTATAACAAATAAATCCTAAAATTTCATTAGCATGGGGAAAAGAAGTTTATCTCTTATTCATGTGAAGTAGAAGCTGCAGCAAGGCAAATGGGGGAGAGTGTTGGGGAACTGTTCCATGCAGTGATTCAGGGATTTAGGCTGATGAACTCTTCACCATTTTCAACAAAAATATTATAAGCTTGTTTTGTTTTGTTTTTATTTATTTTTTAGAGACAGAGTTTTTCACTGTCACCCAGGGTAGAGTACAGTGGTGTGATCATAGCTCATTGCAGCCTCCACCTTCTGTGCTGAAGGGATCCTCTCACCTCAGCCTCCCAAGTAGCTGGGACTACAGGCATGCACCACCACATTTGGTTATTTTTTTTTTAATTTTTAAAAAAAGTATTTTTAGTAGAGACAGGGTCTTGCTATGTTGCCCAGGCTGCTCTCAAATTCCTGGTCTCAAATGATTTTCCTGCCTCAGCTTCCCAAAGTGCTGGGATTATAAGCATACACACTCAGCTGGCAGAGAACAGAGAGGATAGAGAATTCCTTAGAGGATTTCTATTAGCCAAGCCTAGCAGTGGTATATATCATTTCCATCCATATTCTATTGGCCAGAACTCAGACACATAGGTACACCCAAATGCAAAGGAGGCTAATGCTGTGAAGAAAAAAAAATAACACCCTTGGATTATCTATGCAATGAAGATATTACATAATTTCAACTTTAATCAAACATACCTCATAAAGTTTGTTGGAATAATTAAATGAAACAATATATATAAAGCATTTAACATGATGCCTACCCATGGTAGGTATTCATAATTGGTAGTTATTTTATTAGTATAATTATTCAATAGAAAGCTAAATAAACTGAGCTTCAGAGACCTATGGGACAATGTCAAACAGCCTAACATAAACATCATAAGTCCTAGAAGAATAGTAAAGTGAGAATAGGGCAAAATAATTAAAGAAATAATGGTCAAAATTTTCCCAGATTTGACTTTTGAAAAGATTAGCTTACAGATCCAAAGGCTAGAGAACTTCAGGCTAAATAAACATAAAAAACACCATGCCTAGGATATCATAATGAAACTACCAAAAGTCAAAGATAAAGAGAAAATCTGAAAGCAGCCAGAATGAAAAGACACATTACATTCAGGGGAACAATAATACAATTATTACTTCCCATCATAAACATAAAAGACCAACAGACAATGGAACTCCTTCCTTAAGGTGCTGGAAGGGTAAATACGTCAACCTAGAATATCAATAGCTAGTATAGTCATCATTCAAAAGCAAGGATAAAATATAGGTAATTTCAGACAAACAACAGCTGAGAGCCTCTGTTGCCAGCCAACATGCATTGCAGGAAAAGAAAAAGGGTATTTTTCAGGTTGAAGGAAAATGACACCAGATGGAAACTCTGAAGATAGTGTTAAAGAGCATGAGAAGTGGTAAGTATTAAATATAAGGCATATACTTTATGTTTTTTTAACTTTTATTTTAGGTTCGGGGTACATATGCAGGTTTATTATGTAGGTAAACTCGTGTCATGGGGGTGGGGGGATTTGTTGTACAGATTATTTCATCAGGCAGGTACTAGGCCTAATACCCAATAATTATTTTTTATGCTCCTCTTCCTCCTCCCATCCTCCACCCTCAAAGAGGCGCCAGTGTCTGTTGTTTGCTTCTTTATGTCCATGTGTTATCATTTAGCTCCCACTTGTAAGTGAGAACAAGCGGTATTTGGTTTTCTATTCCTGTGTTAGTTTCCTAAGGATAATGGCCTCCAGCTCCATCCATTTTCCTGCAAAAGACATGACCTCATTCTTTATAACAGCTGCATAGTATTCCATGTTGTATATGTACTACATTTTCTTTATCCATTCTATCATTGACAGGCATTTAGGTTGATTCCACGTCTTTCCTATTGTGAACAGTGTTGCAGTGAACATTCATGTGCATGTGTCTCTATGGTAGAATGATTTATATTCCTCTGGGTATATACCCAGTAATGGGACTGCTGAGTTGAATGGTAATTCTGTTTTTAGCTCTTTGAGGAATCGCCACACTGTTTCCCACAACGGTTGAACTAATTTACACTCCCACCAACAGTGTATATTCCTTTTCTACACAACCTCACCAGCATCTGTTATTTTTTGACTTTTTAATAATAGCGATTCTGACTGGAGTGAGATGGTATCTCACTGGAGATCCCAGTTGAGAGATTCCACACAGTGAAGAGAAGCAGGATTCAGGATCCAGGTGAATAAGCAGTCTCACTGTTTCTCTGTAGAGCTACTGGGCTGTGCTGGGGGGCTGCTCCAGTCCCTAGTTCCCTCTGACTCCCTGGAGCCCTAAGGCAACAGTGACTAGGGCTATGAAACAGCAAAGATGGAGGCCCAACCCTCCCCACAGGAACCATGTCTCAAGGAGGTGTAATGCTGCTACCTGTGGTGGTTGGAGTTCCACACCAGTGGGTCTTATCCTGCAAGGTGCTGTGGAAGCAGGACCTACAGACTGTCACTGCTCAACCCCCTGGAGTCAGCCCCTTTCCTAGGTGTATGTACAGGAATCTAACCTCCCATTTTGCTGGAGTTTCAGCTGGTTTTTCCAGGAAGCCTGAGTATCTAAGGCTCCCAGGGCTACACATGTGCCTGGGCAGTTGCTCTGCCGAGACTCCATGTAGATCTGCATGTCAGACTGAAGGCCCTGGTGGAATGGGTTCACGAGAGGATCTCCTGACCTTAGGGCTGCAAAGATCCATGGGAGAAGCATGGGTTTCCAGGGTCACACACTCAACTGCCGCTTCCCTGAGCAGGGGTGGTTCCCCTGGCTTCACGTCACTCCTAGGTGGGCAGTCATCCTGCCTTACTTTTCTCCATACTCTGTAGGTCAAGTTTTATCCATGATTAATCCTGATGTGTGCACCTGAATGTTTCAGTTAAAGGTGCTGTATTCACTTACCCCTTCTGCTCCTCTTCCTGAGAATGGTGCATACTACCTGTTTCTAGGTGGCCATCTTGGCCAACCCCCATATTTTGTATTTTTATTATCCTTAAAAGACAACTTTTAAAACAAATGATTAAAGTAAAAAATTATTTTAAATTTATTTAACTATTATATATTATTATTAAGACTATTATTCAAAACATATATATATGCATGTAGAAGCAAAACTATGACAACAATAGCACAAAGGGATGGGGAATGTTTTAAAGTAATTACAGTTTTGAAGTGGGGAATGGAAAGTGCCAAGTGAAAAGTTTTAAGGGGAATTTTAAGGGTACACTATAGACTCTAAACAGACTGATAAATTAAGGATACATAACGTTAGCCCTAGATCAAACAATAAAGCATAATTTTTTTATTATACTTTAAGTTCTGGGATACACGTGCAGAACGTGCAGGTTTGTTACATAGGTATACACGTGCTATGGTGGTTTGCTGCACCCATCAACCCATCATCTACATTAGGTATTTTTCATAATGCTATCCCTCCCCTAGCCCCCAACCCCCTGACAGGCCCTGGTGTATAATGTTCCCCTCCCTGTGTCCACGTGTTCCCATTGTTCAGCTCCCACTTATGAGTGAGAACATGCAGTGTTTGGTTTTCTGTTCCTATGTTAGTTTGCTGAGAATGATGGTTTACAGCTTCATCCATGTCCCTGCAAAGGATATGAACTCATCCTTTTTTAATGGCTGCAGAGTATTCCATGGTGTATATGTGCCACATTTTCTTAATCCAGTCTATCATTGATGGACATTTGGGTTGGTTCCAAGTCTTTGCTATT
>NW_012109741.1:1266920-1267579 GCF_000951045.1 Mandrillus leucophaeus | reverse complement strand
GAAGTGTCTGTTCATATCCTTTGCCCACTTTTTGATGAGGTTGTTTTTTTTTTCTTGCAAATTTAAGTTCTTTGTAGATTCTGGATATTAGCCCTTTATCAGATGGATAGATTGCAAAAATTTTCTCCCCATATGTAGGTTTCCTGTTCACTCTGATGATAGTTTCTTTTGCTGTGCACAAGTTCTTTAGTTTAATTAGATCCCATTTGTCAATTCTGGCTTTTGTTGCCATTACTTTTGGTGTTTTACTCATGAACTCTTTGCCCATGCCTATGTCCTGAATGGTATTGTCCAGGTTTTATTCTAGGGTTTTTATGGTTTTAGGTCTTACATTTAATTCTTTAATCCATCTTGAGTTAATTTTTGTATAAGGTGTAAGGAAGGGGTCCAGTTTCAAGTCTTCTGCATATGGCTAGCCAGTTTTCCCAACACCATTTATTAAATAGGGAATCTTTTCCCCATTGCTTGTTTTTGTCAGGTTTGTCAAAGAGGGGATGGCTGTAGATGTGTGGCATTATTTCTGAGGCCTCTATTCAGTTCCATTGATCTATGTATCTGTTTTGATACCAGTACCATGCTGTTTTGGTTACTATAGCCTTGTAGTATAGTTTGAAGTCAGGTAGCGTGATGCCTCCAGCTTTGTTCTTTTTGCTTAGGAT